>NC_071525.1:20380436-20603358 GCF_027887155.1 Malaclemys terrapin pileata | reverse complement strand
GGCCCACGGAAGCCGCCCCCCTCGCCCGGCCCCCCCTCCCCGGCGCCCCTCCTCGCCCAGCGGCTCCTCCAGCTCCGAGGTGGCCGAGGTGGCGTCGCTGCAGTCGCTGACCGAGCCACGGGCGAGGCGCCGGGCCACGGCCGAGAAGACACCCGGCGAGCGCAGCTCCTCCGCCCCGGGCGAGAGCACGTCCGACGGCGTGGAGGGCGGGAAGCGGAAGTGGGAGCCGCCTGAGGGCACCGGCGGGGCGCTCTGGGGCACGGGGCCACCTGCCATGGGAGGAGAGGGGTGAGGGGGACCCCCGCGCCTGCCTGGCCCCCCGCACCAACCCACCATCCCCAGCACCACAGCCTTGCCCCCGGCCCCAAGCCTGCCCAGCCCCCCACCGCCTCCCTGGCCCCCCAGCGCCAACCCACCATCCCGACCCCAATCCTGCCCAGCCCCCCAGCAACAAGCCACCATCTCAACAGCAGCCCCACCCCCTCACAACCTGCCCAGCCCCCATCCCACCCACAGTCCGGCCCCGTCCCTTCGCACCTCCATAGTCCCCCCCCAATTCAACCAATCCCCCCCCATCCCCCACACGCACCCTTTGCCCCTCCCACCCCAGAACTGCCTCCAACCCCCTCATCCATCCTCACAGCACCCCCCACCGTGCCCCCACCGTGCCCCAACCTCCCCCACTGCCCCCCTTATTTTCCACCAAGTCCCCAGGCCCCGAGTGGTGCCCTCCCCCCAATCCTTCCCAGAAGGGCCCCCCTTCCCCGCCACGGCCCCTCACCTGCCATGCCCATGTCGATGAAGGGGTAGTTCACCAGCACCAGCTTGTTGAAGTTGAACTTGTAGGTGAATCGTTTCCCTTTGGTTTTGTGCAGGATCCGCTTGTTGTAGTAGTACCTGGGAGGGGGGGATGGGGGGGGGGACAGAGCCGGGACCATCAGGACCCCAATGGACCCCCCATCCCCCTCCCCCAGCCATCACTCCCATTCCAGGTTAGAGCTGGGGGGAGGGCCTGGGAGCCAGGACTCCTGGGTTCTCTCCCCAGATCTGACACCGACAAATGGTGTTTGCATTCTCTGCCTCAGTTTCCCCACTGCCGCCATGGTGTCCCCGCTCACCTCAGGGCCCGGCTCAGCTTGTCATAGTTCATCTGGGGCTTGCACTTGCGGACACCCCACAGCCGCGCCACCTCGTCGGGGTCCTTGATCACGAACTCGCCGTAGTCGCCCTGCCAAGCAATCACGTCATGGTATTCCTCCTTGCGCAGCAGCTCCAGGATGAAGTGCCACAGCTGGATCTGCCGCGAGCCGGGGCTCGACTCGGGCTTGTAGGCCCAGTCGGGGAAGGCGAACCCTGTGGGGGAAGGGGCAGGTTGTTAGCCAGCACGGGGTGGGGCACCGGCCCTTTAAGGTCTGGTTTACATGGCGGTCCAGAGATGCCCAAACTGGCTTCCCTCAAAACAAAATGACAGGAGCCAGGACTCCTGGGTTCTCTCCCCAGCTCTGAGATGAGAGCAGGGTCTGGTGGTTAGAGGTGTGGGGGCTGGGAGCCGGACTCCTGGGTTCTCTCTGGCTCTGGGAGGGGGGTGGGGTCCGGTGGTTAGAGGAGGGGGGTCTGGGAGCCAGGACTCCTGGGTTCTCTCCTGGCACTGGGAGGGGAGCAAGGTGTAAGGGGTTAATGCCCCCATGCCAAGTGCCAGGGTGGGCACAAGGTGGGCGCGTCTCCGGGAGGGAACAGGAAACGGAGACCCACCAAGCTGCTTCCAGGCTGGGTCCACGGGCATTTCAGGGCTCATGAGAGGTCCCTGCACCCCCTGGGCTTGCCCACACTCAGTTGTGGCTGCCTCATACATGGGGCAGAATCCAACCCCCCAGCGCTGGGAAGGGGTCGGTGGTGTCTGCACTGCAGGCAAGCAGCTGAGGTCAGCACCTCCCAGACGAGCTGCCCCGTCCATCCCCCTCCTTCCACGGCCTGCCGTCCTCTCCCCCTGATCCCCTCCCCAACCTACACCACCAGAGCCTCCCCAACCCCACGGCCTCCCTCCCCCCACACCCTGGCAGGAGGCAGCATCTGCAGGATCACGGTTTAGCATAAGGCTCAGGCCCCACCCTGGGGTCTGGTCTCTGCACCTCGAACCCCACCCCCCCAAACAGGTAACAGGGAGCACAGACAATAGGCCATTTCCTAGCATGCGTGGGCCACCCCCCCCCATACCCTGCCAGTCTCGCCAGCCCCTGATTGGCTGAGCCAGCAGCATCTCCCGCAAACCACTGGCCCCCCAAAAACATCAGCGGGAGCCCCAGCCCCTCAGCCTGCCCAGCTCCCCAGTACACGGGGGCAGTGCTAGGCAGCACCCCCCACCCCATTGACCTTGTCAGGGCCAGGCCCCCCCACGCAGCCCAGCTGGGGGGCGGGAAGCTGACCCCCCCCAGTGGTGGGAGGGTGTCCTTGTAAAGGGGCCCAGCCCAGCATCCCAGCCCCGGCTGCCCCCCCACCCCGAGGGGAAGGGGGGCGGTTTCCCATTTCCCAAACCCCAGGCGCTCACAGCCCATCAATAATTCAGAGCCTCTGTAATGGAGGCCGGGCGCCGAGGGGGGGAGAGGGCAGAGCCGCAGACGGAGCCATTAGGGCGATGATCTCACCCCCCCTCCAGCCCAGCCCCCCCCCCCCCCCCCGGCAGGGGTGGAGCAGAGAAGACCCCCCCCCCCATACACACAGCTCAGAGACAGAGGCAGCTCCCACCCTTGGGGGCCAGGGCACCCCAATCCAAACCGGGGGGAAGGTGCCAGGAATGGGAAGAATGTGGGGTAACACCCAGCCCTGCACCCCAAAGCACTGAGGGGGTCCCCCCAGTCTCCTGCCCCTCCAAACACACACTGGGTGCCGTGGGGCCTCGGCAAACACGTCCAGCCCACCCCCTCCAGCTTCCAGTCTCCAAGCAACAGGCAACAGAGCGCGCCAAGGAGCCAAGCACTAAAAATAACCTGCCGGGAGGCCGAGGGAAGGAGCAGGCTGGGGAGGGCTCCTGGCACCCACAGTCCCTCCCCCCCCCCACGTGCCAGGAACCCAGGTGATCAGGACACCTCCCCTCCCCCACCTCCCTGGAGTCCCACCTGGGATGCAGCCGTACATTTGCCTTTTACTTCCCAGCACAGCGCAAGGGGTCCTTGTATAACCAGCCCCCTGCGCCCTACCCCAGAGATGGCTGCATCCCAGTGTCAGGCGGGGGTCCCTGTATAACCAGCCCCCTATGCCCTACCCCAGAGATGGCTGCATCCCAGTGCCAGGCGGGGGTCCCTGTATAACCAGCCCCCTATGCCCTACCCCAGAGGTGGCTGCATTCCAGTGCCAGGTGAGGGGGCCTGTATAACCAGCCCCCTACGCCCTACCCCAGAGGTGGCTGCATCCCAGTGCCAGCCTGGGGTCCCTGTATAACCAGCCCCCTACGCCCTACCCCAGAGGTGGCTGCATCCCAGTGCCAGCCTGGGGTCCCTGTATAACCAGCCCCCTACGCCCTACCCAGAGGTGGATGCATCCCAGTGCCAGGCGGGGGTCCCTGTATAACCAGCCCCCCACACCAGAGGTGGCTGCATCCCAGTGCCAGGCGAGGGGGGCCTGTATAACCAGCCTCTGCCACACCTCGGAGGGGCCGTGTCTTAGTGCCAGTAATGCCTTCAGACCTGGGGCAAGGAGCAGCTGGAACCAGACATCCCTCCCTCCCCCCAAAAGACCTTCTCTCCAGAAAGATCAAGTGGGGTCACTGGTCCGGAGGATCAAGTGGGCAAAGCGGGCAGGAAGGAGGAGGGACCATGGGTATGAAACCCCCCCCACCCCCAAATCTCCACTGGCCCCAGCCAGATAGCTGGAAGCTCCCCCTCCCCCCCACGGCCCCTCCCCCCCAGCCTCTGACTCAGCCCCACTTACACACAGGGGCCTGTTCTTGCTAATTAGCCCAGGGAAGGGGGGGGCTCTGACATCAGCCGCCCGCAGAGATCCCGTGAATGGGGTCACTGTTCCCCGGCTGGTGCTGCCAGACACGCGGGGTGACCCCCCTCCACAGCCCCCCCAACAAAGCCCTCCCCAGGTGCAAGAGCTCGGGGGGGGCCCCAACACAGGGATACGTGAGTGGGGCACTGGGTGGGACACCCCCCACACCCCTGGCTTCCCCCACCCTACACCCACTGGGACTTTAGGGGGTAGAAACCACAGCCCCATATTTATGGGGGTGAATAACCCCCCTTTATTGCTGTAGGGGAGGTGACTGAAGCATGTTCCCCCCTCCCCAGATGGTGGCACCCCCACTCCAATGGCTGCTGGTGTGGGGGAGGTGATTCCTAGATCCAGGCTTGGGGGTGGCCCCCCAGGCCAGACCCCCCCCCCCCCCGTAAGAAAGAGTTGAGGCAGCAGACCCCCAGCCAGAAGCTGGAACATTCCCCCCCCCCAGCCACCCAGGACACTCATGGAGCCCCCCAGCCTGTCTCCCAAACTCCGCAAAGCCCCCCACAATCACTGCCCCCCCAACACACTTTGAGGGGTTCCCAGCTCAGTGCCCTCCAGGGGTGTCAGGTCTATGCCACCCCCACAAAGGCAGAGCAGCCTGTGACTAAGTGGTGCCCACCTCCCGCCCGCCAGTGTCCCCATCCCCCGCCCACTCTCCGCCAGGGAGAAGGGGGCGAGGGGGGGGGCACAAAACCACCGTCTGCTGGCAGGCGCAGCCCCCGGGTCTGGCACGAGCCGCCGGCAGCCTGGTGCCAATGGGTGGGAAGGCCAGACGCCGGGAAGGGGGGGCACTGCCACCCCGCCCCCCAGGCCTTGCCAGCTGCAAACTCCTGGAAGCAGGGTCCCCCCCCATCCGTTATGTAACCCAGCTGCCCCATAACATCCGCTCAGCTGAGCTGGGGGGGGAGGGGGGAGATGTTGGATCTGGGACAATTCCAGAGAGTTGGGGGGCTGGAATTTGCCGGGGTTCAGCCCAGAAGCAGCCTAGGCCACTTCCCCCCGCACCCGGGCCGGCCCCTGCCCACACACAATGCACAGACTGTTCCCTGCCCGTCCTCCAAGTCTCAGCTCCCAGCCAAGCCCCCCCCCCCACACACACACACATTTTCCACTGCTCCCTAAGTGCGGGCACGTCTGGGGCGCAGCCCGGCTCGGGGAGGGGGCGGGGGAGAGACACCATTCGCCTCTTTCCCCACCTCAGGGTGTGCGGGGGGGGGCAGCACCCCCACGCCCCCCCTCCTGGACCTGGGGGAGCACCACTGAGGTTCTGGCTAGCGGGAGTGGGTGGGATCTGGAGTTGGGGGCCCCAAGTTTGTGGGGGGATGGCGTCACTGTCTCTTTAAGCGCCCCCCCCCAAACCGCACCACCTCTGTGACTAATCCCTGGAGCCAGCAGCTACCAGAGCCGGGATCGAATTCCAGCCCCCCACCCCCCGAATATTACATCACTCCCATTCCAGCAGCCTCGAGCCGCAGCCTCCGGCTGGGGGGATGCGGGGGGGGGCACATCACAGCAGGGTGTCCACGCGCTGAGCGCCCCCCCTCAGAGAGCCTTCAAAACTGGGGGGGCTCGAATTGGAGGGTCAGTACAAAAGGGGGGGGTCGGCCAGCAGAGACCGGGGTAGTGTGTGTGTGGGGGCAAATCCGAGGGCTCTGATTGGGGGGGGGGGGGGGGGGCTCGGTCTGTCTGTCCGGAACTTTCCCAGAGTCGAAGACAGGAAAAAGTTCTGCCGCCGCCGCCACCTCACTTATGGGGCGGGGGGGGGGGGGAGACAAGTTTGAACAGAAGCGAGAAGCACTTCAAAAAAACACGCAGATTCCTGGAGACAATGGGGCTGGGGTGGGTGGCGCCAGGGGGGGAGGGGGAGCCCAGCACAAAACCAGCCAGGGGGAGGGGAAAGGGGGGGCAGGTCTTTGCAGAGGGAGTTCCCCCCCCCACCCCGCACAGCCAAGGGGATGGGGCATTTTCAAGCAATGGAGCCGCTCAATCCTCACCCCCACCCCCCCCGGGCCAAAGTCCAGCCGCAGAGTGGACAGTGAATCCCCCGCCCCACGGAAAGCCGGTTGTAAAGTGACTTCACCCCCCCCACACACACACACAAATCCAGATCAGGCATAGCACAATCGAGCCCCCCCCCCCCCCCCCCCGAGTAAAGTCCGGAGTTAAAGGCTACACCCCCCCCCCCCGCTGGATTTAAGGTGGTATAAGCCTGTTTGTGGTTGGGGAGGGGATCTAGGTCAGCGATAGCTACGACACCCCCCCTTTTCGGTGTGCTGGGGGGTAAGCCTGCCGATTACCCCCCCCCAAAAAAAAAACCCTCCAAGGAAGACAAGATTGGCGCTGGGTTTAAGATGGTATCGTCCTTTTAAAGATTAAAAAACGTGGGGTGGGGGGGAGGGAGAGAGAATTCCAACCGGCTTGGTCTTCCTGGATGGAACATACACCCCCGCCGCGCCCCCCCCAACACAAACATTAAAGGTTGGGGGGGGGCAGAGATTCCCCCCGTCCCGCCCGGCGCCACCTTAACGCCGCGTTGTTTGTCGGAAACAAAAAGTTCCTTTTCGAACGTTGAGTTTCCAGTTCGGAACTTTGCAACTTTTCTTTGCCCGGGACCCCGGGGGCGGGGGGCAGGGACAGAGACCCCCCCTCCCCATGGACCGACAGCGGGGGGAGGGGGTGTTGCAAGTCCGGGGGATATCCGGGGGTGCAGCCCCCCGGCAAAATAACGCCCCCCTCCCCCCATGCCCCCCCAATCCACCCTCCCCCACAAGCCGAGAGGCGGAGTCACCCCGGAGCCCCCCAAGCTCCCCTCCCCCCACGCGCGGGGCCCCCCACGCCGCGGCCCCGGCAACAGCTGGGGCCGGGAAATGCAACAGGTCCCGCTGCGCCAAACTCCACCGCCGCCTGCCCCGGGCCCCCCACAAGCCGTGGGGAGGGGGAGGAGCACCCCCAGGGCAGGACCCCCGAACTTTTCAAACCCCCCCCGGCTCCAGCCGCCTCCATCACAAGCGCCAAGAGCGAGTCCTGCTAGCGCCCCCCCGCCCGCCCTCCCTCAGTCCCCCAGCTCCCCGCCCCCCACCGCCGCCGCTTGTGTCCCCCTCCTCGGTACTTCTGCCTCTCCCACCCCCATCTTCCTCCCCTACTGCTCCCAGCCCTCCACTTCCTCCTCTCCCTGCCCCCCAGGTGCCCCCACACCACGCGCCCAGGGTACCCCCTCCAAGCCCTGCTCCCAGCCCCCCGAAATCTTGAGGGGGACACCCCACCTCCAAATTCCTCCAGCCCCCCCAGCGGGAACCCCGGCCCCCCAAAACCCCGGGGAACCCCAAACCCTGGGGCGCCCCCCAACTTCCCAGGCCCCACGTGGTCCCAGGCCCCCCGCAGTCCCCACCTGCGTCCGCAGGGGTCTTCATAGCTCTGCGCTGCAGCCGCCGCCGGGTCGGTCTCGGTCGCTCCCCCCCCGGCTCCCCCCCCTCCGCCCCTTCCCGGCCTCATATGGAGCCGGGACGCCCACGCCCCCTGCAAGCACGTCACCGCCGCGTCGCCATGGACACTGAGCCCGCCCCCTCGGCCGGCTCCGCCCACAGACGCCGGAGGGGAGGGGCGGCTTAAAAGGGCCGCGCAGGGAGTGGGGCAGGAATGGGGGCCGATGGGGGTATGAGGGTAGATGGGGAGGGGGTATCTCGGTGTTAGATGGAGAGATGGGAAGGGCGCATATGAGGATATTTTGGGTACATGGCGGTAGCGGGGGTAGATGGGGAAGCGGGGATATTGGGGGTAGATGGGGAGGGGGTAGCAGGGGTAGATGGGGATATCGGGGTAGATGGGGAAGGGGTATTTTGGGTACATGGCGGTAGCGGGGGTAGATGGGGAAGCGGGGATATTGGGGGTAGATGGGGATATCAGGGGTAGATGGGGAAGAGGTATTTTGGGTAGATGGAGTAGCGGGGGTAGATGGGGAGGGTATTTGGGGTAGATGGGGATATCGGGGTAGATGGGGAAGGGGTATTTTGGGTACATGGCGGTAGCGGGGGTAGATGGGGAAGCGGGGATATTGGGGGTAGATGGGGAGGGGGTAGCAGGGGTAGATGGGGATATCAGGGGTAGATGGGGAAGAGGTATTTTGGGTACATGGGGGTATTTTGGGTAGATGGGGAGGGGGTAGCGGGGGTAGATGGGGATATCGGGGTAGATGGGGAAGGGGTATTTTGGGTACATGGGGGTAGCGGGGGTAGATGAGGAAGCGGGGATATTTGGGGTACATGGGGATATTGGGGGTAGATGGGAAAGCGGGGATATTGGGGGGTACATGGGGATATTGGGAGTAGATGGGGAAGTGGCGTTATTTGGGGTAGATGGGGAGGGGGTAGCGGGGGTAGATGGGGAGGGTATTTGGGATAGATGGGGATATTGGGGTAGCGGGGGTAGATGGGGAGGGGGTGTCTGAGGGGAATCGGGGGTATCTGGGGGCAGGGCAGATGGGAAAGGAGTATGGGAGGCAGGACTGAGGTGGGGAGGAGCAAGTGACTGGGGGGAGCTCAGCACAATGGTTGGGTTTGGAAGGACAGGACTGGAGGATGGGAACAGGGCTGGGGAGGGGAGGGAAGGCAGTGCGGGGGCTGACAGGCCCAGGGTCAAGGTGTGGGGGGGCACAGGTTGGGCTGGGGGCGAGCTCTGGAGTGCAGAGCAAGAGGGTGGGAGCTGGGTTGGAGGGAAGGGGAGGTGAGGAGTTACCTGGGATGGGGGAGCCATGGGGGACATGACAGAGGACACACCTAGGCCAGTGGGACCCAGCTAGGGCATATCGACAGAGCTGGAGGCGGGGGGAGCCCAGGGCTGGGCTAGCAGGGGCTGTGGGTCTGGAGTGAGGGGCACCAGCAGAGCTTGGGTGGGGGGAGCCAGAGGAACGTGAGGCAGGGGTTTGCTGTGTCTCTGTCTGGACATGCGGGGGATTCCCAGACAGATGGCATACGTGGGTCGATCTATTGCTGGGGGTCAGGGGGGTCTGGTCATCCTCTGAGCCAGGACAGGGAGACTTCCCCCGGCTCCCCTTGTCATGAGGCCGCCTAGGCCCCCCAGGCTTGGGGCAAGGGTGGGCTTTGCAAAGGGGCCAGTGCGCGTGCCCTGCTGGGAACAGGGCTGAGACCTGGCAAACTCGATGAGGCGGGAGCTGGGCTGCCTGTGGGGGAGGAGGGAGGTGCAAACTGTGGGTCTGGTGTGCACAGTGCGGGCTGTGTGCGTGTGAAGGGTTCACCTGCCTGCAGGTGTCTGGGAGCGTGTGTGCAAAGTGGGGGTGGGGTGCGTAGAGGTAGGGGTGTGTGCAGTGTTGAGTGTGCAGGGCGTGCAAGGTGTGTTTGAGTGTGCAGGGTGTGCAAGGTGCATTTGGGGGTGCGGGGCATGCAAGGTGTGTTTGAGGGTGTGGGGCGTGTGCAGGGGGTGTGGAGCGTATGTGGCTGCAGGTAAAGGGCGTGAGTGTGCAGAGAGGGGAGGGGGGTGCGAGCCTGGGGCATCTCTGCGACGTGACCCAGCCCTTGCTGAGGGGCAGAGGGGGTTCGGTGCCTGATGGTGGGTCTGGGTGTGGGGGGTACGAGCGAGCGCGTGTCGCTGTTGTGGGAGCCCCTCCCTGGCTGTGTGGGAACATTTGTGTGTCTGCATTTGGCTGCATGTGGGTGTGTCCTTGTGTTGTGTGTCCATGTTCATGTGTGTGCGTGTCCGTGTGTCACACAATCATGGAAAAGTCAGGCTGGAAGTGACCTCAAGAAGTCAGCAAGTGCAGCCCCTGCGCCGAGCCAGGACCCAGAACCTTTGACCTGTCCATATGTGTTTTCCCATGTCCGTCCGTGTCCATGTGTGTGTGTCCGTGTCTGTCCGTGTGTGTCAATGTGTCCATGTGTGTATTGTGTGTCCATGTGTCCGTCCGTGTCTGTCATGTGTCCATGTGTGCGTCCCTGTGTCCATCCACATGTGGGTTTATGACGTTCGTCCATCCATGTGTCCATCCGTGTGTGTGTGTCACGTGTCCATGTGTCTGTCCTTGTGTGTGTTTGTGTCTGTGTCGTGTTTCCCTGTGTCCGTCTGTGTGTGTGTGTCTGTGTTGTGTGTCCGTGTGCTTGTGTGGGTCTCCCCGGGCCCCTCCCCCGGCTCTGGCACATGTGGGGCCCGGGGGGGTAATTATAAAGGTGTTTGTTTTCGATTGCCTCATTTAGACACAAGTGGCTTTTGTTTGGTGTGTGCACGTGTGTGTGTCTGATGCAACCACGCGCCGCTCAGAGAGCAGGAAACCTTCCCCACTCGCACGGGGGGGGGGGGGGCAGCGACCCCGCAGCCGGGGGTCAGAAGCCAGGGGATCTCATCCCTCCCCCCCCCCCCCCCCCCAGTACGGCGCAAATGACTTGGGGGGAGATTCTGGTTCCTAAATCAGGTGCTCAGTGTGGGGGAATTGGGGAGGACACCTGCTCTGAAACAGCGACACGATCACTATTAATTGGGTTGTTACGAAGGCCTGAGGCAGCTGCCGTGGGGAATTTCTACACGCGCGTGTGAGCTAGAGAGGAGCGTGCGAGGGGGTGTGAGCAGGTGTGTGAGAGAAGGGGGTCTGTGTGAGTGAGTGTGCAAGGGAGTGAGTATGTATCCAAAGGGGATTCACGTGTGTGCAAGGGGGCGTGTGAGTGGCTGTGCAGAGGGGATGAGTGTGCATCTGAGGGAGAATCCATGGGCATGCAAAGGGGGCAGGTGTGTGTGCAAAGGGGGTGCGTGTGTATGCAAGAGGCCATGTGAGTGGGCATGCAAAGGATGACAAGTGTGCATGAGAGAGGAGGAGGAGGGGTGAGTGGGTGTGCAAAGGGAGAGAGGGTGTGGGGCCCGCCATGGAATCTGTGTGTGCAATGGGGCATGATGGCCTGGGTGTGCCCCCTCCTTTGCACACTTGGGAGTACCCCAATCCCCCTCCTTACCTTGCCCTCTCCAGGTGGATCCATCCCATCTGTGCTCCAGGGAGGGGCACTGGCAGTACATGCCGCAGGTTGGGGGGGCGCTGGGGGACAGAAGTGGGGGGTGGGTTACAATGCACCGGAGACCCAGGGCAACCTGCCTGGAAGACTCCTCCTCCGGTGCCCAACTCCCCTCCCTGGGCCACCCAGCCCCCTAGAACCAGGGCTCCTGCCCCTTCCCCCCACAGCGCCCCCTGCTGGGGGAGCCCAGGGCTGGAGTAGCCGGGAGCCCCCTGGGGTCCCCCTGTGTTGCCCTATGTACCCTGGCCGTGGGGGAAGCGTCCCCTACTGGGGGGACGCCTCCACCCAGAGCTGCCCGTGTGCCTAGGGGGAGAGGGGCGCGGAGCAGTGGGCCGGGGCTGGTGCCGCCGGTTCTGGGCCCCGGGTATAAATAGCTCCCTTATAAATAATGCAGCGTTATTCTCGCTATAATTATCGGCTGGGAAGCCTGTGGCCGGGCGGATGCATTAGGCACAGTGCCCCTGCCCCTCCCCCTGTGCCCTGAACCCCCCCCCCCCCAGCCACCCTCCACCTGCTTGGGGAGCAAATTGGCAAACCAGAGCCCAGGAACTAGCAAACACAGCCCCCCCCCCCAACTGCACTGGAAGGAATGGAGCTTGTCAGGGCACTGCTGAGGGGAAGCTCACGGCGCCGGGCCCCCGGCTGGGCGCTACCAGGTGGAAACTCACGGTGCCAGGTCCCCGGCTGGGCACTGCCCCAGGGAAGCTCACAGCACCGGGTCCCCGACTGGGCACTGTCCCAGGAAAGCTCACGGCGCTGGGTCCCTGGCTGGGAACTGCCCCAGGGAAACTCGCAGCGCTGGGTCCCTGGCTGGGCACTGCTGAGGGGAAGCTCGCAGCGCTGGGTCCCCGGCTGGGCACTGCCCCAGGGAAGCTTGCAGCGCTGGGTCCCCGGCTGGGCACTGCTGAGGGGAAGCTCGTGGAGCTGGGTCCCTTTTTCATTCTAAGATTAGACGACATGTGATTTAATAAGAGTCATCACTGCTAATTATTGCATCCCCTCCCCCTCCGGTGGTCTGGGGCATTTCGCAGCCCAAGGAAAGTCAGTGTCTGGTCCCCATTTTCTAGGTGGGGAACCGAGACATGGGACGGCAAAAGGACTTGCCGTATCTCAGGCCCTGAGTTAGTATAAAAAAACCCAGGAGTCCTGGCTCCCAGCCCCCCTCCCATACAGTCCCTAGCCCCCAGCCCCCACTCCCTCCCCAGAGCTGGGGAGAGAACCCAGGAGTCCTGACTCCCAGAACCCGTCCCCCCCAGCCCCCAGCCCCCACTCCCTCCCCAGAGCCGGGGAGAGAACCCAGGAGTCCTGGCTCCCAGACCCTGTCCCCCACAGTCCCCAGCCCCCACTCACTCCCCAGAGCCGGGGAGAGAACCCAGGAGTCCTGGCTCCCAGACCCCGACCCCCACAGCCCCCACTCACTCCCCAGAGCCAGGGAGAGAACCCAGGAGCCCTGGCTCCCAGCCCCCATCCCCCACAGCCCCCACTCACTCCCCAGAGCCGGGGAGAGAACCCAGGAGTCCTGGCTCCCAGCCCCCGTCCCCCACAGCCCCAACTCCCTTCCCAGAGCCGGGGAGAGAACCCAGGAGCCCTGGCTCCCATCCCCCACAGCCCCCACTCACTCCCCAGAGCCGGGGAGAGAACCCAGGAGTCCTGGCTCCCAGCCCCCGTCCCCCACAGCTCCAACTCCCTTCCCAGAGCCGGAGAGAGAACCCAGGAGTCCTAGCTCCCAGACCCTGTCCCCCACAGCTCCCACTCACTCCCCAGAGCCGGGGAGAGAACCCAGGAGTCCTGGCTCCCAGCCCCCGTCCCCCACAGCCCCCAGCCCCTACTCACTCCCCAGAGCCGGGGAGAGAACCCAGGAGTCCTGGCTCTCAATGCCACCAAATACCCAATAGTAGGAAAAGCTCCAGGTCCCTTACAGAGCAGGCGAGCGAGGAAGAGGATGGATGTGGCAGGCGTGAGAAGGCGGTGGTGGGGGGGGGTTATTGCTTTCCGATGCCCCCCACCCCCCGGGGAGGAGCAGCGCCTGGGCGAGTGCAGTGTTGGGGGGGGTGTTTCACTCCGGGGTGGGGGTTCCTAGGAAGGAGGGAAGGACAGTGTGGGAAGGGGGAGGGCGGGGCAGGGTGTGGGGGGTGTTTCGCTCCAGGGTGGGGGTTCCTAGGAAGGAGGGAAGGACAGTGTGGGAAGGGGGAGGGTGGGGCAGGGTGGGGGGCACAGGCAATGGGGAGGCTGCGTCTGGCGCTGCAGGGTGGGGGGCACAGGCGGTGGGGAGGCTGCGTCTGGGGCTGCAGGGTGGGGGGCGCGGGCGGTGGGGAGGCTGCGTCTGGGGCTGCAGGGTGGGGGGCGCGGGCGGTGGGGAGGCTGCATCTGGGGCTGCAGGGTGGGGGGCGCAGGCGGTGGGGGGGCTGCAGGGTGGGGGGCGCGGGCGGTGGGGAGGCTGCGTCTGGGGCTGCAGGGTGGGGGGCGCGGGCGGTGGGGAGGCTACGTCTGGGGCTGCAGGGTGGGGGGCGCAGGCGGTGGGGGGGCTGCAGGGTGGAGAGCGCGGGCGGTGGGGAGGTTGCGTCTGGGGCTGCAGGGTGGGGGGCGCAGGCGGTGGGGGGGCTGCAGGGTGGAGAGCGCGGGCGGTGGGGAGGCTGCGTCTGGGGCTGCAGGGTGGGGGACGCGGGCGGTGGGGAGGCTGCGTCTGGGGCTGCAGGGTGGGGGGCGCGGGCGGTGGGGAGGCTGCGTCTGGGGCTGCAGGGTGGGGGGCGCAGGCGGTGGGGAGGCTGCAGGGTGGAGAGCGCGGGCGGTGGGGAGGCTGCGTCTGGGGCTGCAGGGTGGGGGGCGCGGGCGGTGGGGGGGCTGCAGGGTGGAGAGCGCGGGCGGTGGGGAGGCTGCGTCTGGGGCTGCAGGGTGGGGGGCGCGGGCGGTGGGGAGGCTGCGTCTGGGGCTGCAGGGTGGGGGGCGCAGGCGGTGGGGGGGCTGCAGGGTGGAGAGCGCGGGCGGTGGGGAGGCTGCGTCTGGGGCTGCAGGGTGGGGGGCGCGGGCGGTGGGGGGGCTGCGTCTGGGGCTGCAGGGTGGGGGGCATGGGCGGTGGGGGGGCTGCGTCTGGGGCTGCAGGGTGGGGGGCGCAGGCGGTGGGGGGGCTGCAGGGTGGGGGGCGCGGGCGGTGGGGGGGCTGCGTCTGGGGCTGCAGGGTGGGGGGCGCGGGCGGTGGGGAGGATGCGTCTGGGGCTGCAGGGTGGAGAGCGCGGGCGGTGGGGAGGCTGCGTCTGGGGCTGCAGGGTGGGGGGCGCGGGCGGTGGGGGGGCTGCATCTGGGGCTGCAGGGTGGGGGACGCAGGCGGTGGGGAGGCTGTGGGGGGCGCAGGCGGTGGGGAGGATGCGTCTGGGGTTGCAGGGTGGGGGGCGCAGGCGGTGGGGGGGCTGCGTCTGGGGCTGCAGGGTGGGGGGCGCAGGCGGTGGGGGGGCTGCAGGGTGGGGGGCGCGGGCGGTGGGGAGGCTGCGTCTGGGGCTGCAGGGTGGGGGGCGCAGGCGGTGGGGAGGCTGCGTCTGGGGCTGCAGGGTGGGGGGCGCAGACGGTGGGGAGGCTGTGGGGGGCGCAGGCGGTGGGGGGGCTGCGTCTGGGGCTGCAGGGTGGGGGGCGCAGACGGTGGGGAGGCTGTGGGGGGCGCAGGCGGTGGGGAGGATGCGTCTGGGGCTGCAGGGTGGGGGGCGCGGGCGGTGCGGGGCTGCGTCTGGGGCTGCAGGGTGGGGGGCGCAGGCGGTGGGGGGGCTGCAGGGTGGAGAGCGCAGGCGGTGGGGAGGCTGCGTCTGGGGCTGCAGGGTGGGGGGCGCGGGCGGTGGGGGGGCTGCGTCTGGGGCTGCAGGGTGGGGGGCGCAGGCGGTGGGGGGGCTGCGTCTGGGGCTGCAGGTTGGGGGGCGCAGGCGGTGGGGAGGCTGTGGGGGGCGCAGGCGGTGGGGAGGATGCGTCTGGGGCTGCAGGGTGGGGGGCATGGGCGGTGGGGGGGCTGCGTCTGGGGCTGCAGGTTGGGGGGCGCAGGCGGTGGGGAGGCTGTGGGGGGCGCAGGCGGTGGGGAGGATGCGTCTGGGGTTGCAGGGTGGGGGGCGCAGGCGGTGGGGGGGCTGCGTCTGGGGCTGCAGGGTGGGGGGCGCAGGCGGTGGGGAGGCTGTGGGGGGCGCGGGCGGTGGGGGGGCTGCGTCTGGGGCTGCAGGGTGGGGGGCGCAGGCGGTGGGGAGGCTGTGGGGGGCGCGGGCGGTGGGGAGGCTGCGTCTGGGGCTGCAGGGTGGGCGCCGGCAGCAGAAATAGCACGGGAGGCAAAAGGAAAAGTTTGTTCCTGCCGCTGAATTAGCAGGGGCTAAAAACAGCGGCTGCGAAATCTGGGCCCGTCCCCAGCCCTGGCCGGCAGCCAGCTGGCAGAGCCCCGGCCCGGCCCTGCCCTGCCCTGGCTGCCAGGCTGTGGGCAAGGCAGAGTGCTCGCACGGGCTCGCACCAGCCTTCTCACGCACAGGGGAGAGGCACATGCCTGCAGGGGCTCGCATGGGCACAAGGCTTGCCTGGCACCTGGATGTGCACCGGCATGCTCTTGCACACGCGTGCACCGGTGCCCTCTTGCACCAGCAGGGGCATGCACCAGTGTCCTCTTGCACACTTGCTCACAGAAGCCGGTGCCACGTGTGGTCATGTTGCACACTCACTGACACAATCAGGCACAGTCATTCGTTCACACACTCATTTGAACAAGCAGACATGCACACAGGCATCCTCTTGTACATTTGCACATACACACTCATACACTTACAGCCAAGCTCACATAAGCAGAAACTTGGTCACTACCTGGGGCACTGTTGGGGGGAAGCGCGCAGCATTAGGGTCCCCAGCTGGGGCACTGCTGCAGGGAAATTCACTGTGCCAGGGTCCGTGGCTGGGGGCACTGCTGTGGGGAAGCTTGCAGCACTGGGTCTCCTTGGTCTGCAGAGAGAGGAGAGGTCTGGGGCAGTGATGGAAGGTGGCTGAGGGGGCTGGAGGAAGTGGAGGGTCAGGAGACGGGAGGCGGGAGCAGGGATACAGTTGAGGAGGGCAAAGGGAACCCAGAGAGGTTGGGGTTAGGGTTCCCAGGTGCCTGGTTGAAAAGGGACAGTGGCGGCTCCCAGAAGTGGGCAGCATGTCATGGCGCAGGGGTGGTCAGGGAAGCCCTGTGTGCTGCCTCTGCCCCCAGCGCCAGCTCTGCAATCCCATTGCCTGGGAACCGCGGCCAATGGGAGCTGTGGTGGTGGCGCCTGCGGGCACGGGCAGCACACACCACGCAGAGCCACCTGGCCGCCCCTGCGTCTAGGAGCCGGACATGGCGGCCGCTTCTGGGAGCAGTGTGGAGCCGGGGCAGGCAGGGAGCCTGGCTTAGCCCGGCTGCGCCGCTGACCGGGAACTGCCTGAGGTAAGTGCCGCCTGTCTGGAACCCACACCCCCACTTGCACCCCGAATTCCCTGCCCCAGGTCGGGACCCCCTCCTGCACACTAACTCCCTCACCCCTTCCCGCACCCCATCCTCCTGCCCAAGCCCTGAGTCCCCCTTGCCCACCCTCCAGTCTGGAGCCCACTCCCACACCCTGAACCTCTCACTTATGGCCCCACCCCAGAGCCCACATCCCCAGTCAGAGCCCTCAGCCCCTCCCACACCCCAGCCCCTGCCCGCCCAGTGAAAGTGAGTGAGGGTGGGGGAGAGCAAGCGATGAAGGGAGGGGGGGCTGGAGTGAGTGGGGCCAGGGCCTCAGAGAAGGGGCGGGGTAGGGGTGGGGCCTAAAAGAAGGGGCGGGGCATGGGTGGAGCAAGGGTCTTTGGTTTTGTGGCATTGGAAAGTTGGCAACCCTACTTGGGGTGGGGCATGGGACCCCTCCCCTTGGAATGCACTAGCCCCAATGACAACTCCCCCTCCCCCACCTGGGCTGATAAGAGAGAAGAAGGGACAGGTTCTTAAAGGGCCAGCACAGACCCCTGTGGCAGCCCCCCCCGGGGGCAGAATGTGCATTGCATGGCTTCCACTAACGGGGGCATGGGCGTGTGTGTGGAGGCAGGGTGTGAGGGGAGTAAGCTGCATTGCGCACATGGGGAAGTGAGTTGCCGGGCAACCAGCCATGCCCCATGGCGGTGGAATTGCCATCACTCGGCGTGGAGAGTGGCCTCACGTTCCTTGGTATCTCTGTGTGTGTATGGGGCGGTGGTGGGCAACCTGCCATCAACGCCAGCAAAATGCCTCAGGCTGCCCACCCCTGGTATGGAGCATCGCCTCGCATGCACTGTGGGTGGATTCCATTTCCTGCGCTGTGTGGGGCTGCAGTGCGTGCACCAGTGTCCCTGTGAGGGGGCGGCTTTGCATGCACTGCTGGGGTTTGCATTGCATTCAGTGTGTGTGTGTGTGTGTGTGTGTGCGCGCGCGCATAGGATATATAACAGTTTCTCTGTGTGTGGATGGGGAGTTTCATTGTACTGGGGCCGGAGGGAGTTGTATTCCATGCGCTGGTTTCTCTGCATACGTGGAGTTGCATTTTGTGCTCTGGTGTCTGTGTGTAGGAGACTTGCATTACAGGTACCGGTGATCAAAGTTGTGTTGCATGTATATACACTGGTGGGGGCAGTTGCATTCCAAGCACCGGGCCCGGGCAGGGGATATGTTGCAGGGGTTGCATTCCACGCCTCAGTGTTTCTGTCTAGAGGGGGTTGCAGTGTGTGAACAAGCGGATGGACATGGTGCTGCATACAAGGTCACTGCTACCTGTGCAGGCAGGTTACATGCCATAGACTGAGGAACGGAGTTGTAGTCCATGAACCATTTCTGTGGCGCAGGGGAGGGTGGAGCAGCACTGCATGTGTGGATGTCTGTCCGTGGTGATAGGGGAACTGCATTGCATGCGCCTGTCTGCGTGGGTGTTTCTCTGCAGTCCATGCACTGGTGTCTGTGCAGGGGGAGGGGAGGGGGATTGCATTGCCTGCACCAGTGTCTGTGCACAGGAAGTTGAATTACATGCACCCGTGTCTGTGAGGCGGAGAATTGTATTGCATCCTCAGGCGTCTGTATGAGGAAGGGGTTGCATTGCATGCAACTGTGTCTGTACAGGGCGATGGTGTTGCATTCCATGCAACTGTGTGTACAGGGTTGCATTGTGTGCACCCATGCGTGTGCGGGAGCGGGGTATTGCATAGCATTCAGCAGTCCCTGTGTGGGAGAGTTTGCATTGCATGCAGCAAATGTGTGCAGGGGTTGTATTAAAATGCAACCCCGTACACACCATTGTATGCAACGCATGGACCAGCGGGTGGGTTGCATAGCATGCACTGGTGCACGTGCAGGGTTGCATTAAAAAAGCACCCCTGCACACATCAGTGCATGTCATGCAACCCCTTGCAGGCATGTCCGAGCATGCAACGCATGGACCGGTGTGTGTGTGTGTGTGTGTGTGTGTGTGGTGGGGGGGTTGCAGTGTATGCATTGCTGCGTGCAGGGCGGTTGTACTGCATAGGCAGGGGTGTGTGAAAGGAGCTGCAGGGCATGCACCGGTGTGTGGGTGGGGTGCGTTGCATGCATCGGTGCGCGCGGGGTATGTACGTTGCGTTGCATGCACGGCGGGCGCGCGCCGGGGCGATACCAGCGGCCGTGGCTCCCAGCCTCCAGCGTGTCACACACTCTCCGCTCCGCCTTCTTCCCTGGCCTGCCGGAGGCGGCTCCTGATTGGACGAGGGCTCTGCCGCTCCTAGCCAATAGGGGCACAGTGCGATGACTTCATCCCTCGGTCGCCCCGGGCGCGGATTGGCTGTGGCCAGCCCCGCCTCCGGCCCCCACGTGGGGCGTGTGTATGTGTGCTGGGGGCGGGGGGGTTCCCGGTCCGGGCGCTGATTGGCCGCGGTGCGGGCCGCGGCGGCTCCGCTGTTGCTGAGAGGAAGCGCGAGGAGCCCGGACGAGGCGCGACGGGACCGGGCCGGGAGAGACCGCCGGGTGAGCGCATGATTATGTTAATGAGATGCAAATGACATGCAAATAACCCTTCCCCAGGAGGGCGTCCGGAGGGGGCTCCTGCCCTCTCCCCTTGGAGTTTCGCTCCCAGGCCCTGCGGGGGGGGAGGTGGCGGAGCCGCCGCGGCGGGTGATGGGAGTTGTAGTCTTTCCGCGGGGGGCGCCCAGATGCCTCCATGGGGCGGGCCACGGCGGGGACTACATCTCCCAGCATGCACCGTGCGGTACTTGCCTGCCTTGGAGCAGGGTCGGTTGCGGGGGGTGCTGGGAGATGTAGTGTGGGGAGCTCGCCGGCGGGGACTACATCTCCCGGCAGGTCCCGCGCGCAGCGGGAAGCGGCCGCTCTGCATGCCGGGAGCCGTAGTGGTTCCGCGGGGAGGGGGCGCTGGGACTCGTGCCGGGATGCGGACTACAACTCCCATGACGCGCGGCGCGGCCTCGCGCTTCCTCCTCGCTCAGCGCCAGGTAAACAAGTCTGGGCCTGGCCCCGCCCCGCCCCTTCTCTGCTATTGGCTACTGTACCTCCTGCCCCGGCCTCCTTTGCCCGCCAGCGGCCGCTCATTGACTACTGTAAGTGTCACTCGAAGGGAAGGGGCAGGATGGGCCTGGGATCGTACTCGCCTCTCCTCGCCTCTGAATGGCCACTGCTACTGCCACTCGTAGGGGCGGGCCGTGTGCAGGGCATGCCTCGTGCCCGTTGGCCCTCGCGGCTGCCAGTCAGAGGTTTGTGAGCGCTGATTGGCCGGCGGCTCCAGCTGGTCCAGATTCATTCACCATTTTGTCTGCTGGAGTAAAAGGGGCTCGGAGGGGCCGAGAGGGGCTCGGGCTGGACCATCCCGTGGTGCGGGGGGGACCGGGTTGTACCAACCCCCTGGATAGGGGGCAGGGCTGTACTCGGCTCCCCCTCCGACGGGTGGGGCAAACAGGTAAGGGGGCCCCGGGGCGATACCAACCCCCCCGTCAGAAAATGGGGGGAGCCCCCCGGGAGGTACCAAATAACCCTCCCACCCGAGAATGGGGGGAGCCCCCCCGGGCGATACCAGCCCCCCCGAAAATAGGGGGACCCCCCGGGCGGTAGTAACCAACCCCCCCGAGAATGGGGGGAGCCCCCCTGGGCGGTACCAACCACCCCCCCTCTGAGAATGGGGGGAGTCCCCTGTGGCGGTACCACCCCCGAGAATGGGGGGAGCCCCCCTGGGCCAGCCCCCCTGAAAATAGGGAGAGCCCCCCGGGTGGTACCAACCAACCCCCCCCTCTAAGAATGGGGGGAGCCCTCCCCAGGCTGTACCACCCCCGAGAATGGGGGGAGCCCCCCGGGCGGTACCAACCACCCCCCTCTCAAAATGGGGGGAGCCCCCTGGGAGGTACCCCACTCTGAGAAGGGGGGAGCCTCCTGGCGGTACCAGCCCCCCTGAAAATAGGGGGAGCCCCCCAGGCAGTACTAACCAACCCCCGCTCTGAAAATGGGGGGAGCCCCCCTGGGTGGTTCCAACCACCCCCCTGAGAATGGGGGGAGCCCCCTGGGGTGGTACCAGCCCCTCCTGAAAATAGGGGGAGCCCCCCCAGGCGGTACCAACCAACCCCCCTCTAAGAATGGGGGGAGCCCCCCCAGGTGGTACCATCCTCAAGAATGGGGGACCCCCCTGGGCGGTACCTACCAGCCCCCCAAGAATGGGGGGAACCCCCTGGGGAGGTACCAGCCCCCCCGAAAATAGGGGGAGCCCCTGGGGTAGTACCAACCCGCCTGAAAATGGGGGGAGCCCCCCGGGTGGTACTGACCCCCCCCGAAAATGAGGGGAGCCCCCTCCCCCGGGCAGTACTAACCTTCAATAGTGTGGCAGAAAAGGGCTGCACCATTTTTTGCAGGGTGGGCAAAAGGGTTGTGTTGCTATTATGGGATGGGGTTTCCCGGGTGAGAGGGACCCCCTGGGATAGTATTATGGAGTGGAGAGTGGTGAGCCACTCAGGAGACCCCAGCATGTGTGTCTGGGGGGAGCTGGGGGCGAAGGGGGTTCTCTGGGCCTGATGAACCAGGGGAAATGGGGTCCAGGGCAAGGGGGGTGTCAGGATGTCCTCGGGGGGCTGGGCTGTCAGTGTTGGGGCTGGGTGAGATGAGTAGGCGAGGCAGAAAAGGCGGACGGGGCTGGCCTGGGGGGTGTTGGGATTGGGGTTCTCTGGTATTGGGGGGGGTTGGTGGTTCTGGCCCCATTTCCTCCCAGAGGGGCCAGGCCGGGGCCAGCCGCTGTCCCGTCTAAGCGGGGGAGGGGATGGCATTCCAGCCACTTCTGGGGCTCTGCTGAGATTGGGGGGCAAGGATCGTCCCCGGGCATCTCTGCAGCTGGGACATCCCACCCGCATTTACACACTGGGGGGGTGGGGGGGGGCTTTAAGATCTGCACATGGGCAGAGATTTCCCCCCCCCACAACCTTGGTTAACCTCTCCCTGCCTGGGGTAGGCTGGGCTGGGCCAGGATTCGGGGCAAACAGGCACGGGGGTGGGGGGGGACTTAGCCCCGTGCCCTGAACAGGGTGTATAAGGGGATGTTCTTCTCCCACACAGGAGCTTGCTGGCCCCCCCAGGAGCTCACTTCCCCGCCATTCCCCAAGTGTGGGTGGACACGAGGTCCCAGCACTGTCTCTGCCCCCCGGGACTATACACAAACTTTCCTCCTGCCAGTCGGGATGTGGGGGGAGCCCCGGGCTGGGCTAGCAGGGCTGTGGGTTGGAGTTGAGGGGCCGTGGAAGAGCTAGGGGGGCCAGGGCTGGGCTAGCAGGGCTGTGGGTTGGAGTTGAGGGGCCCCAGAAGAACTTGGGGGGGCAGGGCTGGGCTAGTAGGGAGCTGTGCGTTGGGGTTCAGGGGGCCCAGCAGAGCTGGGGGAAGCCCTGGGTTGGGTTGTCCAGACCTCACCCCTTGACCTTGTCTCCCGCTCCCGTCCTCCCAGGTCCTGTGTATCCACCCGGCCTGGAGGCTGGAAGATGAAACCCGCGAGGAAGGCTGCCACCTCCTCCTCTTCCTCCTCGTCCAGCAGCAGCAGCCGCTCTCCCCCGTCCACCCGGGCCAAGACCCAGAAGCGCAGGACGGCTGAGGGGGGGCCCAAGCCGGCAGGGGAGGAGGAGGGGGGCGGGGGAGGCGGGGAGGAAAGCCCTGCCCAGCCCCCGCCCTTGCCAAGCCCCCATCTCATGCCAGTGAAGATGGACCCCTACGAGCCGCCCGAGGGGGAGCCGGGGTGCGACGACCCTCCAGGGGAGCCCCCTCTGAGCCGCAAGACGGCCACCTTCAAATCCCGAGCCCCCCGCAAGAACCCGGCGGCTGGGGAGGAGTGGAGCGGGTCCGAGGGCTCCGGGGCGCCTGGCGAGGAGGGCGCCGGGCACTGCCCCTCCTCCAGCACCGACACGGCCAGCGAGCACTCGGCCGACGAGGACGCCAAGGGAGCCGGGGGGGAGTTGTGGGGCCCGGCCCCCGGCCCCAGCGATTATGATCTGCGGCTGCTGCGCTCGCAGCGGGTCCTGGCCCGGCGCCAGGGCATCTTCCAGCCAGCCGTGGTCAAGCATGTCCGGCGTGGCCAGGACCTGGGACTTCAGTTCGCCGGCGACCGGGCCATCACCTACTACGAGGGGGCACTGGGCTCGGGGGCCCTGGACGTGGTCCTGGACACCACACCCCCTGCGGGCGCTGTGGCAGTGGGGGCTCGTGTCTGCGTCAGCGTGGCCCCCGAGGAGACGGCCTACTACGAGGGCACCGTGCTGGAGGTGAGCCTGAAGCCGGCCTCCTACAAGGTGCGTCTCGCCGGCCTCAGCCCGGCCCCCCGCAAGGACACGGTGTGGGTGCCGCGCTCCGGCCTGCGGCTGCTTCGCCCGCCCTGGAGCCCGGCTGTCGCCGCGCCCCCCAAGCCAGAGGAGGAGGAGCCTCCCTGCCCTGAGCCCAAGCAGCCGGAGGACGCCGAGGTCTCCAAGATCAGCGCCGGCGTGCGGGGGGCAGGGGAAGAGAAGCCCCCGGCCGCCCCCCCGCAGCTGCTGTCGCCCCCCAAGTCCCCGGCCTTTGCCCGCCTGCCGGAGCAGGCCTCCCCGCTGCTGAGCCCCGAGGCAGGCGGCAGCCGGAGCAGCAGCGTGGTGTCGGTGGAGAAGTGCAGCACTCCGGGCTCGGCGCGCTCCCGCACGCCCCTGACGGCCGCCCAGCAGAAGTACAAGAAGGGGGACGTGGTCTGCACCCCCAACGGCATCCGCAAGAAGTTCAACGGGAAGCAATGGCGCCGGCTCTGCTCCCGCGAGGGCTGCATGAAGGAGTCGCAGCGGCGCGGCTACTGCTCCCGCCACCTCTCCATGCGCACCAAGGAGCTGGAGAGCCTGTCGGAGGGCCGGGCCAGCGGGCTGCGGGAGGGCAGCGCCGAGTTCGACTGGGATGAGACGTCCCACGACAGCGAGGCCAGCAGCGCCCGCGGCGACTCCCGCCCCCGCCTGGTGGCGCCGGCCGACCTGTCCCGCTTCGAGTTCGACGAGTGCGAGGCGGCCGTCATGCTAGTGTCGCTGGGCAGCTCGCGCTCGGGCACCCCGTCCTTCTCGCCCGTCTCCACCCAGTCGCCGTTCTCGCCCGCCCCCTCGCCGTCCCCCTCGCCCCTCTTCGGCTTCCGGCCCGCCAACTTCAGCCCCATCAACGCCTCGCCCGTCATTCAGCGGGCGGCCGCCCGCAGCCGCCACGTCAGCGCCAGCACGCCCAAAGGGGCGGGGGGCGGCGTGCTGAGCCCCGAGATGCTGCACCACGCCCCACACCGGGAGCGGCACTCCTCGGGCATCGTGCCCACCTTCCAGACCAACCTGACTTTCACCGTGCCCATGAGCCCCAGCAAGCGCAAGGCAGAGGCGCCCCATGGCGGGCCGGGTGGGGGCGCCGACTTCCAGAAGAGCGACAGCCTGGACTCGGGGGTGGAGTCGGTCTCCCACACCCCCACCCCCTCCACGCCTGCCGGCTTCCGGGCTGTCTCGCCCCCCGGCCCCGGGCCCTTCTCCTCCCGCTCCCAGCAGGCCTCGCCGCTGCTGCTGCTTTCCCCGCCAACCGGGCTGACCTCCGACCCCAGCCCCACGGTGCGCCGGGTGCCAGCTGTGCAGCGGGACTCGCCCGTCATCGTCCGCAACCCCGACGTGCCGCTGCCCTCCAAGTTCACAGAGAAGCCGCGGGACGGGCGGGCGGGCAGCCCCCGGCTGGGCAAGGTGGGCACCAAAGAACAGCTGCAGGTGCCGGTGCCCATCAATATGGGGCGGGCGCTGCCCTGCAGCCAGCCCAGCGCTGTCCCGGCCCCGGAGCAGGCGCCCCCCGTCTTCAGCGTCTCCTCGCCCTTCCAGCCAGTCGCCTTCCACCCCTCCCCGGCCGCCCTGCTGCCCGTCATTGTGCCCAACGACTACTCCGGGCCGCCGGCCCCCAAGAAAGAGATCATCATGGGCCGGCCTGGCACAGGTAAAGGACCTCCGAGGGGCCCTCAGGCCTGGCCTCAGCGCGGTGCTGCAGGGAGCGGGGTGGGGGCTCAGGAGGGGGCGCTCTTACCTCTCATATACATTGCTCTTGAACCTGCACATCTGTGCCGGGAGAGGGGTCCCTGTATGAACAGCTCCTGCGCCCCACCCCAGAGGTGGCCGCATCCCAGTGCCGGGTGAAGGGTCCCTGTATAACCAGCCCCTGGGCCCCACCCCAGAGGTGGCCGCATCCCAGTGCCGGGTGAAGGGTCCCTGTATAACCAGCCCCTGGGCCCCACCCCAGAGGTGGCTGCATCCCCGTGCCGGGTGAAGGGTCCCTGTATAACCAGCCCCTGGGCCCCACCCCAGAGGTGGCCGCATCTCAGCACTGGGCGAGGGATGCCGGGTTAGGAGTTGTGCCTAGTCTGTGGGCTCAGCTCTCAACATTGATCTCTAACCTAGTTCAGCCTAAAAGGCAACCCCCCCCCCCCACGCCCTCTGGCTGGGGTCAGTGGGTGGGATGGGAGGAACGTGGCTGCGTGTGATGCTGAACGTGCACAGCCCTGGGTGTGTGGGTGTGTGAGAGACGCCCGTGCCCTGAAGGGGACGCTGTGTGTGTGTGTGTGTGTGTGTCTCACGCTGACTGGCCTTGGGGGCTCAGTCTCCCTCTGGTTCCCCACGTGGCTGCCACCAAACCCTGCTGGCACCCGCCCCCACTGTCCGGTGCTGGCCACGCTCACTCGCCTAGGCTGGGGTGGGGCGCCTCGATGATTCTCCATGGGGCTTTTTCTCTTGCACGCTTGTTCTTACCCAGGCCTGGATCTCTGGTGCAGGGCTTGCATGTAGGACTCGCATGCTCAATTTTGCATAGCCTGGGGCTCTTGGGGCAGCGTTCGCACACTAGCCCTCTCATATGCTCATTCTTGCACAGGTCTGGGGTTCCCAGTGCAGGGTTCACACACTCGCTGTCGCACTGAGCCGGGCCCAGCTCCCTGCCCTAGGGTTGTGGGTGTGAACAGGCAGCTCACTTGCTCCCCTCCCATCACCATCCCTGCAGGAGTGGGGATGTAGTTTGCCGTCTCCTGGCAACCGGTAACCAGAGCGACCATCTCCCTGTGCTTCCAGCCCTGTCTCTATTTATATTGGAGCGAGTGGGGTGGGTGTGCAAGTGGGCGTGCGATGGGGTTGCACGAGTTCAGGGGACATGACAAAGCCGGCCTCTCCAGCTCCCCAATCTCTCCCCAGCGCACGTGTGGCTGGCACAGATGTGCACCAAAGCAGTTGCACACATAACATACTTACACGGAGCACACTCATGAACACAAGTGTGTTATGCCTGGTTCACGTGTCATTTGCATGGACAGAATGTTTCACAGACCCCCTCACCTTAGTCACAGCCCTGTGGTGCACACGTGGCTCTGGCACACCTAACACACTGTGCTCACACCTCGCCTGCTGCTCCTGCACACTTGTGCACACCTGTCCTGGCAGCTCCAGGCTGTCAACTGTGCATAGCGTGTATACAGATGCCCCCCCGTTCCCACAGACACGAGTGTGTTATCCACACAGATGCTGGGTGTGGGCACACCGCCTAGACGCTCCGACGCGTTATCCACACCTGGGTCTCACAGCAATGGGGTTGGGGGTTCACCTGGGGGGGAGGGGGTGCAGGCTCACACCAGCCCTCAGCCACAGCGCCACGCTCGCCGGGCTGGAGCAGCTGCTCACACGCACAAGGCCCGGTGGCGCTGGGTGTCTCTGGCGCAGCCGTGCCTGGGCAGCTTCGCACGCATCGCACGTTCACCTGCCATCTCGCACTCCTTTGCACTCCCTCCCTCCCCCATTCACTGTTGTCTGCTTCTGCATGTTTGCCTCCCCCGGGGGGGCGTCTTGCACGCTCACACTGGCATTGCTGGGGGGGTACTTGTTCTCTGGGTTGCCCTGGAGACCCCATGGAGTCCTTGGCAACGGCTGCTGCTTTCTGGGGGGGGGGTGTCTGGGGTTGCCAGGGAGACCCACATCCTTCCTGTGTGGGGCAGGGTTGCCCCAGGGTGGGGGAGGGTGGACAGGATGCCCCCTAGTTCCTTTTGTGCCCTCATGGTCGGGTCGCTCCCCCCCCCAATGTTCTTAGGGGGCCCCTGGCTGCAAGATGTGTCCCTGGTGGCCACTGGAACGTCCCACGGGCCATCCCCCGTCTCTGCCCTCCAGAACTGTGTGGGGGGGAGGGGGACCCCAAGCCTATGTGTCCCTGCCGCCCCCTGCTGGAGGGGCCAAGTCCTGCTGTGTGTGTGTTACACATTGTACATTGTGGGTGGTTCTGTGTGTGTTGTGGGCTGTCTTCTGCTGGCTGTGTGGCGTGTGGGTTTGTTTCTGTCCAGGGGGTGCGTGTTCTTATTCTTTGGGTGTGTTGTCGAGTTGGTTACTGTCTTGTTCTTGTTGTGTCTCTGCTCTACGTGTCTGAGTGTGTTAAACTGCAGCTGTGCGTAGTGTGATGTTCCAGTGCAATGGCGTGTGTGCGTCCGTCTCAGTGTATCTTGTCTCTTTTGTGGGGTGTAGGTGCGTGTGCATATATCGCCTACTGTACAGTCGTGTCTCTCTCTGCGTGGGTGTCTCTCTGGTGTGTCTGTGGGTGCTGGCGGGGGGTGTTTGGGTGTTTGTGTGTCTCTTGCTTGCTGTGTGTGTGTGTGTTTTGGGGTGGTGGTTCTCTCTCACATGTGTGTTGTGTGTTTGCGCCTCCCCCCACATGAGCTCTCAGCCCGGGGCTGGGTGGGGTGGGGTTGCTGGGCTCTCTCCGCCCCCTCCCCATTGACCCAGGGGATGGGGGACTGCCTGCCCGGGGTGTGGGCAGAGGCTGTGTTGACTCTTACCAGGCCCAGCAGCCTATGTGGGGAGTGCGCACGGGCCCCGGGTTGGCAGGGCCCCAGACGTGGGGGCCACGGCCTCCCTGGCAGGGCCGGCGCCTCCCCCCGGGGGGAGCGTATCCCAAGAATGCAGCTGGGCCCCCAGCGAGTGGTCGGCGGGCAGCCAGCGCCCTTGGGAGCGTGTGTGTGTGTGTGGTAGAGTGGGTGTGTGTCTGTGTCAGTGTGTGGGTGTGAGAGCGCGGGGTGTGTGTGTCTCCAAGTCTGTGTGTGAGCGTGTCAGCATGCCCAGCTGTGTGAGCGAGAGGGAATGCACGTGTGTGTCAGTGTCAACGTGCCCACGTGTGTGTACATATGCACAGCTCTGTGTGAGTGAACGTGCACAGCTGTGTGTGAAAACATGCTAGTGCACACCGCTCTGTGCGTGTGTCAGTGCCTGTGTGTGCGTGTAAATGCAGGTATTTGTGTGAGAACATATGAGCATTTCATGCCCACCAGGAGCATCAGTGGGAGGCCTGGGTGGGAGTGTGGTTGAAGTTCAGGCAAGCGTGGCTGGGTAGCACACACTGCTGTGAGTGTGTCAGCTGCGGGAGTTTGGGGTGCGTGAATGTTAGAAGTGCACACGAGTGGGTGTGTGGAGCGTGAGCAAGCGTGTTAAATGTGCACACGAGTGTGTGTGGAGCATGAGCGAGTGTGTTAGAAGTGCACACGAGTGGGTCTGTGGAGCATGAGCGAGTGCACGAGTGGGTGTGTGGCGCGTGAGTGAGCATGTTAAATGTGCACACGAGTGTGTGTGGAGCATGAGTGAGCGTGTTAGAAGTGCACACGAGTGGGTCTGTGGAGCATGAGCGAGCGCACGAGTGTGTGGAGCGTGAGCGAGCGTGTGAGAAGTGCACACAAGTGTGTGTGTGGAGCATGAGCCAGCGTGGTAGATGTGCACAGGAGTGTGTGTGGAGCGTGAGCGAGCGTGTTAGAAGTGCACACGAGTGTGGGTGGAGCGTGAGTGAGCGTGTTAGAAGTGCACACGAGTGGGTCTGTGGAGCATGAGCGAGCGGGTTAGAACTGCACACGAGTGTGTGCGGGCGTGTCAGACGTGCACAGGCGCGTGCCCGGCCGGCCCACGTGACCCGTGTCCTGCCGTGCCCCGAGGCCCGGGTGAGGGGCGCGGCGGGGCGCAGCAGGACCCGGGCTGAGCGGCCCCCCCTCGCGCGGCGGCGGGGGGGGGCGGGGGAGCAGCCAATGGCTGGCGCCGCCGCCCCCCGCCAATCGGGAGCCGAGCCGCTCATTTGCATAGCGGTGACGTCGGCGCGGCGGCCAATGGGCGGGCGGCGTGTGTGAGCGCCGCTCATTTGCATGTGAATGACCCGGGGCGGCGGCAGCCAATGGGGCGGCGGGGGGCGATGGGGCCTGCGTGACGCGGGGCGCGTGGGGGGGGCCGCCCTTGTTCCCAGGCGGGGCCGGGCCGGGACAAGCGGCGACAGGCGGCGGGTGCCCGGCAACGGCGACAGGCGGAGACCCCCCCCCGCGCGCGCGCGCCCTTCCCGGCCCCGCGCGCCCGTCCCCGCCGCGCGCTCCCGCCGGGGTGAGGCGCCCCCGGCCGGCAGGGGGCGTGGGGGGGGCATGCCCGCCGCCGCCCCCCCGCGATGTTCTCCACGGAGCGACCCCCGGCAGCGCTGCCCCCCCCGCCGCGGCGCGGGCTCGGCATGTTCGGTCAGTGGCGCGCGCGGGGGGGGGGCGGTGACCTTTGAACCCTGGCGCGGGGACCCCCGGAGCTGCCCCCGACCGAGCCCCATTGGCAGCCGCGGGCGGAGCGTGGGGGGGGCAGGAGTGGGGCGCGGGGCCCCTCCCTTCTGGGGGCGCCAGGTCCTGCGGGGGGGGGCAGGAATAGGGGACACGACCCCTCCTCTCTATGGGGCGCCAGGTCCTGTGGGGGGGGGACTGGCGGGGGGGGCAGGAGTGGGGTGCGGGACCCTCTCCTCTGGGGGGCGCCAGGTCCTGTCCAGATCCATGTTTGGGGGCTGGCTGGGGGGCAGGAGTGGGGTGCGGGACCCTCTCCTCTGGGGGGCGCCAGGTCCTGTCCAGATCCATGTTTGGGGGCTGGCTGGGGGGCAGGAGTGGGGTGCGGGACCCTCTCCTCTGGGGGGCGCCAGGTCCTGTCCAGATCCATGTTTGGGGGCTGGCTGGGGGGCAGGAATGGGGCGCAGGGCCCCTCCCCTCTGTGGCACTGGCCCCGATCCGGCTCCAGGGCAGTGACCGAGTGTCTGGGTCGCAGCCCCAGCACAATGGCTGAGGACTGGACGGGCCGCCAGGGCCCCCTGCTCCCCCCCTCGATGCCGGGGGTCCCCTTGCCCCATCCCTGGGCTCCCCTGGGGCAGTCGGGCTCTAGGGGCAACTGAGCTCGTGCCATCCCCCGAGTCTGAATTAACTTCCCAGCGCAGACCTGCCCCTCCCTGCCAGGTGCATGCGCAGGACTCCTGGGTTCTCGCCCAGGCTCTGGGAGGGGAGTGGGGTCTAGTGGTTAAAGCAGTGGAGCTGGGAGCCAGGACTCCTGGGTTCTCTGCCCCGCCCTGGGAGGGGAGTGGGGGCTGGTGGGTTAGAGCAGGGGGGGCTGGGAGCCAGGACTCCTGGGTTCTCTGCCCCGCCCTGGGAGGGGAGTGGGGGCTGGTGGGTTAGAGCGGGGGGAGCTGGGAGCCAGGACTCCTGGGTTCTCTCCCTTGCTCTGGGAGGGGAGTTTGGGCTGGTGGGTTAGAGCGGGGGGAGCTGGGAGCCAGGACTCCTGGGTTCTCTCCCTTGCTCTGGGAGGGGAGTTTGGGCTGGTGGGTTAGAGCGGGGGGAGCTGGGAGCCAGGACTCCTGGGTTCTCTCCCTTGCTCTGGGAGGGGAGTGGGGGCTGGTGGGTTAGAGCAGGGGGAGCTGGGAGCCAGGACTCCTGGGTTCTCTCCCTTGCTCTGGGAGGGGAGTTTGGGCTGGTGGGTTAGAGCGGGGGGAGCTGGGAGCCAGGACTCCTGGGTTCTCTCCCTTGCTCTGGGAGGGGAGTTTGGGCTGGTGGGTTAGAGCAGGGGGGGCTGGGAGCCAGGACTCCTGGGTTCTCTCCCTTGCTCTGGGAGGGGAGTGGGGGCTGGTGGGTTAGAGCGGGGGGAGCTGGGAGCCAGGACTCCTGGGTTCTCTCCCTTGCTCTGGGAGGGGAGTTTGGGCTGGGTGGGTTAGAGCGGGGGGAGCTGGGAGCCAGGACTCCTGGGTTCTCTCCCTTGCTCTGGGAGGGGAGTTTGGGCTGGTGGGTTAGAGCAGGGGGGGCTGGGAGCCAGGACTCCTGGGTTCTCTCCCTTGCTCTGGGAGGGGAGTGGGGGCTGGTGGGTTAGAGCAGGGGGAGCTGGGAGCCAGGACTCCTGGGTTCTCTCCCTGGCTGACTGTGTGACCTTGGCCAGTCCCTCAGGTTTCCTGCCTGACCCTGCCGTGGGGCGTTGTGCTCTCGTGGCCGTGACGCGTTTTCGGGGGTGTGGGTCTGTGCCCCCCTCAGCCCTTCAAACCCATCCTCGGTTGGAGTTCGGCGCCATCGTGGGGGATGGGGAGCAGTGACGTGACCCCCTGAGGCTGGGGGGCTGCAGTGACACCCCCCCCCCCCGCTGAAATCCTCTCCCATCCTGTCTCCCTCCCCCCCCCCGCCCTGGCGGGGGATGTGGTCACCGGCCGGAGAACAGGAAGGCAGCGCCGGCTTCCCGGCAGCGCCCCACCACCAGCCACTTAAGGGCTTTAATAATTGAGTTAGCCGCGCACGCGCCCTGTGCCCGGGTCGGGGGGAGTGCCCGGGCGACCTGCAGGCCAGGGGGCTGGGCGGGATCCACGGGACAGGCAGCGGGGGCGCTGAGGGGGTGGTTCGCGTCGGGGTGGGGGTGGGAGGTGGGTTGGTGTAGGTGGCTGGGGCTATGATGCTGCGACGTGGGGGGGGTGGCCGTGGCATGCTGCCCCATTGCCTGTGGGGAGCTCCCCGCTGTGGCACAAGCAGCTGGGGGGTGGGCACCTTCGCATGTAGGGCACCACATAGCTAGGGCTACAGCGCCCATCCGGGCTGCCCATGTGGGGACTGCCCTGAGGTAGGTGCCTGGGCTGGGGCCAGGCAGGGGTCAGGCCGGGGCCTGAACAGGCAGGTGTGGGGGGCAGCCTGGGGTCTCGCTGGTGGGGTGCGGAGGTTGTTGCGTTCGGGTGTCTGGCGGTGCTTTGTGTGATGCAGGTTGGGTAGGACTCGGGTTGCCGTGGTGTGTTATGGGATGTCCTGGTGTATTTGTGTTTGCAGAGCTGCGTTGCGCTGCAGGATGGTGTGCGTTGTGTTACTTTGCATGGCTGTGTAGCGTTGCAGTGTGTGTGTGTTGGATGGCCCAGCTGCATCGTGTTGGGGCATGTGTGTGTGAGGGCTGTGATGGGTTGTAGGACATTGTGTTGTGCTGCGGTGTGTGTGTCTGTGGTGTGTTGCTGTGCGTCTTGCACTGTGCTGGGGTGTGTGGCAGGGCTGCAGGTGCTGTGTGTGTGGTTGTGTCCCTGCCCCCTCCTCGCCCCCCGGTAGTGCGGCTCAGCCTGAGAGGCCCTGCGGGAATGGGGGAGGGGATCTGCTGGGGCTGCAAAATGTGGGGGGGATGGAGCGGGACACACACACCACACACACACACACACAGTGCTGCGTGTTTTCCCTGTCCTGCGCTCTGAGCTACCCCCTCCAGGGATTGGCGTGGGGTGATGTCCTACTCTGGGGGGCCCTAGGGGGCTGCTGGCTCAGTGCTGGGCAGATCAGTGCTGGGGGGCTCCCCTCCCTGCGTACATCCCTGGGCTTGGCAGCCGTTGTGGGTCAAAGCAGAGTCCCCACACCTGCCCTCCCCTCCTACAACCAGCACCTCTGGGGCTGCTCCCCCCATTCACCCCCAGGTTGGGGGGAGGGATCCTGGTGCAAAGGAAAACTCCAGAGTCCTTCCCTGTTGCTGGGAGTCTGGGGGGCCAGGGAGCCCCAATACTGGGGTACGGTGCAGGGCAGAGTGACCCGGGGGGAGAGAACCCAGGCGTCCTGGCTCCCAGCCCCCCTGCTCTAACCACCAGCCCCCGCTCCCCTCCCTGAGCCGGGGAGAGAACCCAGGAGTCCTGGCTCCCAGCCCCCCCTGCTCTAACCACCAGACCCCGCTCCCCTCCCAGAGCTGGGGAGAGAACCCAGGCGTCCTGGCTCCCAGCCCCCCGCCCCAGTTGGGAGAGAACCTAGGCTTCCTGGCTGTGTGTTTAACCCTTTGCCTGCTCTCTCCCTTCCAGTCTGGACCAACGTGGAGCCGCGGTCTGTGGCCGTGTTCCCGTGGCATTCCCTTGTGCCCTTCCTGGCCCCCAGCCAGCCGGACTCCTCCGTCCAGCCCAGCGAGGGCCAGCAGCCTGTCAATCACCCCGCGGTGTCCAATCAGAACAAAGGTGAGGATGGGACAGCCCCATGTGGGGCACTTGGGAAGGGCCAGGGGGGCTGTGAGCCAGCCCAGCTCCTTGCCAGCACAGGGGAGCTGCTGGCTTTTGTGTGTGACCCACTAAAATGGTGCCCGCGCAGCAAGCAAGGGGTGCAGCCAGCAGGGGGAGCTCGGGCTGTTGTATTTCAGTGTGACCCACAAAAATGGCCCCTCTCTGCCTGGTGCATTCTCATGGGCTGTCGCCCTTGATCTTTGCCCCACCAGAGCCTCCAGAATCAGCGGCCGTTGCCCATGACCTCCCGGGGGTTGCGTCGGGGGCTGAGCTGGGGGCTTCCCGCCCCGACAGTCCAGCCTCAGCCCCCCAGGCCACGGCAGCGGCTGGAGGGGGAGAGGGCCCCTCCCAGCTCGAGGACGAGGCCCCGGGGCCCCCAAGGCTGGACAGCGAGACAGAGAGCGACCACGATGACCCGTGAGTGGGGGAGGGGTTGGGGGACATGGGGCTAGTGCAAGGGGGATGGGGAGACGGGGCTGGCATGGGGGGGCTGGGGCTGGCGGGGGGTACGAGGGGGATGGGGGGACGGGGCTGGTGCAAGGGGGATGGGGAGACGGGGCTGGCACAGGGGACATGGGGCTGGTGCAGGGGTTCGAGGAGGATGGAGGGACATGGGGCTGGTGGGGGAGTAAGGAGGGTTGTTTGTGGCACGTGGTCAGGGCCGGCAGGGGGACATGAGTTGGGGGATTGGGGCTTGTGGGGTGGAGGCAGGGGCAGGGTCGGGGGCGGGCTGTGAGGGGATCTGGGGCAGGGACCAGGCTGGGGGGAGGTTGGGGAGGGGTCAGGGACGTGTCGGGATCGAGGGGCAGCAGGGTTACAAGAGTGGCACCCGCCCTGCGCAGGTTCCTGTCGATCGTGTCCCCCGAGATCCAGCTCCCTCTGCAGCCCGGGAAGCGCCGGACGCAGTCGCTGAGCGCCCTGCCCAAGGACCGAGACTCTTCCTCCGAGAAGGATGGGCGCAGCCCCAACAAGGTGAGCCAGACTGTCCCCCCCCCCCCCCCCCACGCTGTGTGCATGGAACAGCCCAGAGAGACCTGCTTTCCCCCCCCCCCCCTGCATGGAATGGTACAGAGACAAGTGTTCCCCCCGCAGTGCTGTGTGCATGGAACAGCCCAGAGAGACCTGCTCCCCCCCCATCCCTGTGCATGGAATGGTACAGAGACAAGTGTCCCCCCCCACGCCGTGTGCATGGAACAGCCCAGAGAGACCTGCTCCCCCCATCTCTGTGCATGGAATGGTACAGAGACAAGTGTTCCCCCCGCAGTGCTGTGTGCATGGAACAGCCCAGAGAGACCTGCTCCCCCCATCTCTGTGCATGGAATGGTACAGAGACAAGTGTTCCCCCCGCAGTGCTGTGTGCATGGAACAGTCCAGGGAGACCTGCTCCCCCCCATTCCTGTGCATGGAATAGTACAGAGACAAGTGTTCCCCCCCACAGTGCTGTGTGCATGGAACAGTCCAGAGAGACTTGCACCTCCCCAAGGCCAAGTGCATTATCCCCTATGTGGAATGCAGCATGAGAATTCACCCCTCCTTTAATTCCCACATGGAACGCACCACAAGACCTCATGCGCCCCCCCATCCTCCATCTGGAACGCTCCATGGTAACTCCCCCTCCATCCCCCAAATGGAATGTGGCATGAGAACTCACCCCCCCCCTTTATTTAATACATGGAACACTCCATGAGGACCCCCCCATAGGCTCCCCTCGGTGGGGAAGGCCATGATTGGCTGCGACTCCCCCCAGTCTCCCAATAGGAGAGATGTGATTGGTTGTGGGTGCTTTGCTCGTTTGCAGCGGGAGAAGGACCATATCCGGCGACCCATGAACGCCTTCATGATCTTCAGCAAGCGGCACCGGGCTCTGGTGCACCAGCGGCACCCGAACCAGGACAACCGCACCGTTAGCAAGATCCTGGGCGAGTGGTGGTACGCGCTGGGGCCCAAGGAGAAGCAGAAGTACCATGACCTGGCCTTCCAGGTGCGGGCACCAGGGCGGGGTCGGGGCGGGGGTGTCAGCGGGGGGCGCTGTGCTGCACGGGGCGCCATGTTGCGGTGGGGGTCAACGAGGGAGTCGGGGGCCCAGCATTGAGGTCAGCCGGGGGGCGGTGGTGAGTGGGGGGCTCGGGGGCCAGTGACTCAGGCAGGGGGAGCGGGGGAGTCGGGGATCCGGTGGGCAGGCGGCTCGGGGGGGCAGCGGGGCGCACCCTAACCTGGTCCCTGCGTAGGTGAAGGAGGCGCACTTCAAGGCGCACCCCGACTGGAAGTGGTGTAACAAGGACCGGAAGAAGTCCAGCTCGGATGCCAAGCCCTTGGCGCCGGGGCCCGGGGGGGGCCCCAAGGAGGCGCGGGAACGCAGCATGTCAGAGACGGGCACGGCCACCGTGCTGGGAGGTGAGACCCCCCCTTCCCTCTTCCCCCCGCCTCCCCCTTGGGGCTCCCCCGACAGCCCGCTCAGCCTCTCTCTTCTCTCCCCGTAGCCTCCTCGGAGATCCCAGCGCTGGCGGGGCCAGAGAGCAAGGCAGGGGGCACAGGGCACGCGCCCGGGGAGCGGCTGAGCCATGTGCCGGGGGCTGGGGCGCAGCGGCCCCGGGCCTTCTCCCACAGCGGGGTGCATGGGCTGGACGCCGGGGAGCGGGACAGCCAGGCGCTGCAGGAGCTCACGCAGGTACTGGGGGGCTGGGAGTTTGGGGGGGGTGGGCTGGGGTTTGGGGGGGTGCAGAGCGGGTGTATTGGGTCCCCTGTGGGGAGGCCGTGCTGGGGGCGGGGGGATGGGATCCCTGATGAGGAAGAGGGTCTGGGTTGGGGGGCCCTTCTGGGAGGAGGTGCAGCGGTCCCAGCCCTCAATCGCTCCCCGCTCTGTTGCAGATGTGTTCCGGCCCGTCGCCCTACCCCGGCGGGAAGGGGCAGTATGGGGGGCCGGGCCCCTCGGGGTCCCCATTCGCAGCTCCAGGTGAGGGTCCCCGGCCCCCCCTGCTGCCGCCGGCCCCCCGCGCCGCCCGCTCCCAGCGCATGGCCAGCGAGGACATGACGAGCGACGAGGAGCGCATGGTCATCTGCGAGGAGGAGGGGGACGATGATGTCATTGGTGAGCCCCCCCGAACCCGTCAGAGCCTGCCCAGAGCCCCCGGACTCCCCACTGCCCCCCAGAACCCCTTTAGCCCCCCCGTGGCCCTGCTTTATGGCTGCACACCCCACAGCTGTGTCCCCCCGGCACAGCTCTGCAGGGAGGGGGTGGGACCGGGCAGCGAGGAGGGGGCCTTGCGGGCGTCACTGACTCTGCCCCTTCCTGCCCCCCAGCGGACGATGGGTTCAACCCGCCTGACATTGACCTGAAGTGCAAGGAGCGGGTGACGGACAGCGAAAGCGAGACCTCCTCGGGCGAGGAGCCCGACGGCAAGGTGAGGGCGGTGGGGGGTTGATGGGGGAAGGGGGAGCTATGTGGGTTTCATGGGGGCAGGGAAGGGCTGTGGGGGGCAGGGAGAGGCAATGGGGCTGTGTGAGGGTAGATGGGGGGCAGGGGGAGGCAGTGGGGCTATGCGGGGGTTGATGGGGGGCAGGGAGGGGGGAGCTATGTGGGGCAGTACCTAACCTCCCCCCTGTGTCTCTCTCTGCCTCCAGGGCTTTGGGCGGAAGCTATTCTCCCCAGTGATCCGCTCCCCGCCGCTGCCCCCCTCCTCGGGCGCCTTCGCCTCCTGCCGCCCGCCAGCCCCCACCGAGCTGGACCTGCCCCACGGCCCCGACCAGACCCCCCTGGCCAAGCCCTACAGCCCCTTCCCGCTGGCGCTCAGCCCCTTCAAGGCCCAGGACTCACGGGGGCCCCGGCCCCCTGGCCCCCTGCCAGCCAAGCGCCCTGAGCCGCCCCCCCCTTACCGCAGGAAGCGGGCTGACAGTGCCGGGGGGGCTGAGACGGGCGCTGCCGGACCCTCGGTCATCTCCTCCCCCGGGGGGGTGCTGCAGGCGCTGGTGCTGCCGGAGCCGGGGCGCCTGTCCGCGGGCACGGTGCTGGTGCCGGCCCCCTCGCTCAGCGGCTACGGCGGGGCGCCGGGCCTGGCACGCACCGCCTCCACCGTGGTCACCAACGTGGTCAAGCCGGTCAGCAGCACCCCCGTGCCCATCGCCAGCAAGCCCTTCCCTCGGGGGGCAGGTGAGGGCAGGCCCCTGCTCAGCCCCCCAGCCCTGGAGCTGGCCCCGCCGCCCCTGGCCGTGCTGGGGGGTGCCAAGCCGGAGGCCGTGCCCGTGGGTCGCATCGGCCTGCTCTACGCCGACAAGAAGCCTCCGCCCCCCGCTAGCCAGGCCCCATCCCCCCACCTGGTGGTCGGGCCAATGGGCAAGGCTCCGGCGGCCCCGGGCAACATGGTGACCAACCTGCTGGTGGGGCAGGCGGGGGGCACGGCGGCCGGGCCGGCCCCCGTAACTGTGCTGCCGCCGCAGCCCTCAGTGCAGTTCATTACCCAGAACCCCCCGGGGGCTGGGCCCAATGGGCCGGTCCCCCTGGGCATCCTGCAGCCCCAGGGCCTCCTGTCAGGGGCGCCAGGCAAGGCCGGGGGCATCACCCAGGTGCAGTACATCCTGCCCACCCTGCCCCAGCAGCTGCATGTGGCCGGGGGCAAGGGGCCAGGGGCCGGAGCCGCCAGCATCCACTTCACCCTGCCCCCCACCAGCAGCAAGGTGCTCGCCACCGCGCCCCACGGCCTGCCCATCCTCCAGCCTGGGCCTGGCAGTGCCAGCACCGCCGTCACCGTCGTCTCCACCGCACCCAAAGGTGGGGGGCGCTGGCCCCAGGGGCTGGCTGGCTCGGGGATGGGGCGGAGGGCTGGTGTGTGGGGTGGGGAATGGGGCGGGTGGCTGGCTGGTGCATGGGGTGGGGATTGGTGTGGGGGGCTGGATGGGGTGGGCGTTGGGGGATGGGACGGGGGGCTGACTGGTGCTTGGGGGATGGGGTGGGGGGCTGGCTGGCTCGAGGGGTGGGGGATGGGACGGGGGGCTGGCTGGTGCGTGGGGGATGGGACGGGAGCTCCCTCTCCCCCACCCCGCCCTGATGCGGCCCCTGTCTCCCCCCAGCCCAGTCGGCGTCTCCGGTGCAGGCCCCGGGCCCCGGAGGCTCGGCCCACCTGGTGCAGGGCAAGGTGCTAGTGCCCGTGGCAGCCCCCCAGGTGACGGTGCGGCCCGGGGGTGGGGCTGGCCCCATGGCCCAGGTGGCGCCGCCCTTCCCGGTGCCCCTGCAGAACGGAGCCCAGCCCGCCAGCAAGGTGAGTGCGTGTCTGTGCTGGGGGGGGGGGGTGGCTTGGGGGTCCCTCTAACCCCCCTGCTTTGCCCCCCAGATCATCCAGCTGACGCCGCTGACCCCCGCGCCGAACAGTGCCGCCCTGGCGCCCCCCCTGAGCCCCGCCACGGCCCTCGTGGGACCCCCCAGCCAGGCCCAGAAGGTGCTGCTGCCCTCCTCCACCAGGTAGGCACCGGGGCAGTGGGGGGGGGCAGGGCTCCGTGTCGCCCCCACCTGCCAGTAACGCTCCCCCCTCTCTGCTCAGGATCACCTATGTGCAGTCCACAGGCGGGCACCAGCTGACCCTGGGCACCTCGGCCTCCCCCTCGCAGCCTGGCGCCGCCCCCGCCGCCACCTATGTGCAGGCCCCTGTGGGGCCGGCCCCCATGGCTCTGGGCTTCACGGCCATCGGGCCCAGCGGGCCGGCCATTGTGCAACCGCTGCTCTCGGGTAAGCGGGGGGCTGTGAATGGGGGGTGATGCACTCGATCCAGACCCCTGCTCTCCCCAAGTGTTTGGCGGGGCTGGCGCTGGGGTGTCGGTACCAAGGAGGGGCAGATAGCTGTGTCGGGGACGTGGGGGGAGGACAGGGGGCGGGGACTGGGTCGGGGCACAGGGGGGCGGGGACTGGGTCGGGGCACAGGGGGGCGGGGACTGGGTCGGGTGACCTGCGTGGGGCTGGTGCCAGGCGGGGGGCTGGTTTGGGGACACTGGGGGGCACAGGGGCTGGCAGTGGATGGTGGCAGGGGGCTGGAGCCGGGGGGCTGGTGCCAGACGGGGACAGAGTTGGAGGCGTGGGGCGGGGATGGTGCTGGATGGGGGCAGGGGGCTGGGGCAGGGGAGCGGGACGGTACTGGATGGGGGCAGGGGAGCGGGTGGGGGGGACGGCGCTGGTTGGGGGCAGGGGAGCGGGGGTGGAGGGGATGGCACCGGACGGGGTGGAGGGGATGGCACCGGACGGGGTCAAGGGCGGGTCTGTCTCACCCTTGGCGTTTCTCTCCCCAGGGCAGAGCCCCCTGCTGGCCCCGGGGCAGGTGGGGGTTTCCCCGCTGCCCAGCCCCCAGCTGCCCCCCTCCTGCAGCGGCCCGGTGATCACGGCCATCTACCCCGGCCCCCCGAGCGCCGGCCCCGCCCCGTCACCCGCCCACGGTCTCGTCTACAGCGTGGCCAGCCCCGCCCCGGCCCCCATCCTGCCCAAGGGCAGCAGTGCCGGCAGCCAGGGCACACTGGGGCCTGGACCCATGGGTATGAATGGAATGGGGTGGGGCTGGGCGGGGGCGGGGCCCCACCCCCATGACCACAGAATGGGGCGGGGCTATGGAACAGGGGGTGGGGCTGGGCAGGGCCCAACCCCTATGGCCACAGAATGGGGGAGGAGCTATGGAAGGGGCGGGGCTGAGCAGGGCCAGATTCTTATGGGTATGGGCTGGGGGCAGGATTCTGGGGGGGGGGGCGGGGTAGGCTCCACCGTCACGGGTATGGAACTGGAGCCGGAGCTTTTGGGTGGGGGTGGGGCTGCGGGGTGTGAGTGGGGGGTCCCTGTGGCCCCCCTGGTCCCCCATGACTGTCTCTCTCCCCCCACAGGCCCCCTCGCCTTTCCCCCAGCGCCCGCCCGGCCCCCCCGCCCCCCGCCGAAGCCCCCCCAGAAGGTGAAGGCCGCCATCGCCAGCATCCCTGTGGGCTCCTACGAGATGGCCCCATCACCCAGCCCTGCCCGGCCTCCGGGGGGGCAGCAGACGGAGCCCGGGGGTCCTCCCCGTGTCCCCCGGGAGCTGGAGAGCCCCAGGGAGCTCCCGGAGCCGCCTGCCCCCTCCCCACCGCCCCAGCTCCCCCGGCCTGGGCCAGCTCCAGACCCGGAGAGCTGGGATGGGCGCCCCCCCTCGCCCGCGCCCTCCCAGCACCTGGTGCCCGAGGCTGAGAGCGGCGAGGGCTGGAGCCAGCGGGAGGCGGTGCCGGGGGCTGGCGAGGAACGAACACCCCGAGAGCCGGCGAGCGCCCCCGGAGCCGCCCTGGGGGGCAAGGGGCCCGAGACGGTGAGTGACCCCCCCCATCATCCTCCCACCCTACCCCCACACCGCACCCCACCCACTGCTCCCTGGGGGGCAAGGGGCCCGAGAGGGTGAGTGACCCCCGCCCCCATCCCCTCCTGTCCGCCATCACTTCCCAAATCCTTTCCTGCCCCTGGTGCTAACGCTTCTCTCCCCCGCAGACCCCCCGGGGGCCCGTCTCTCCCGACTGGAGGGTCCCGGGTCCTGAGAGCCGCCCTGAAGCCCCAGCCCCCCCTGCCGGCCCTTCGTCCTCTGCGCTCAGCCCCGCCCCCGCTGGCTCTGGGGAGGGGTCCAGGGGGGCAGGCCCCACCCCCGGTGCGCCTGAGGGCCCGGAGCGCAAGGAGGGGGCGGGCGGCAAGAAGGTGAAGGTCCGGCCTCCCCCGCTGAAGAAAACCTTCGACTCGGTGGACAAGTGAGTGACGGGGGGGTTGGGGGTCACGGCCGGGGCGCTGCTCAGGGCCCTCGCTCCTGGGTCAGGCTCGGGGGAGGGGGACCCCGGCGTCCGGGAGAGCCGGTGCATGACGCGCCCTGCCCCTCCCCCAGCAGGGTTCTGTCCGAGGTGGATTTCGAGGAGCGATTCGCGGAGCTGCCCGAGTTCAAGCCCGAGGAGGTTCTGCCCTCGCCCACGCTGCAGTCGCTGGCCACCTCGCCCCGCGCCATCCTGGGCAGCTACCGCAAGAAACGCAAGAACTCCACCGGTGCGCGGGGGCTGCGGTCGGGAGTGAGGGGCACCTGGGGGACAGGGGGCTGTGGGTCGGGAGTGAGGGGCACTGGGGGACGGGGCTGTGGGTTGGGAGTGAGGGGCACTGGAGGACAGGGGGCTGCAGTCGGGAGTGAGGGGCACCTGGGAGACAGGGGGCTGTGGGTCAGGAGTGAGGGACACCGGGGGGCACTGGCAAGCGGGGGCTGCGGGTCAGGAGTGAGGGGCACTGGGGGACGGGGCTGTGGGTCGGGAGTGAGGGGCACTGGAGGACAGGGGACGGTAGTCGGAAGTGAGGGGCACCAGCACAGCTGGGGGGCTGCGGGTTGGGAGTGAGGGGCACCGGTGGAGCTAGGAGGCTGCAGGTTGAGAGTGAGGGGCACCGGAGAGCGGGGGGGGCTGCGAGTCGGGAGTGAGGGGCACCAGCAGAGCTGGGGGGCTGTGAGTTTGGAGTGAGGGGCACTGGCAGGCTCAGGGGGGCAGAGGCCCCATGCAGGAGGGGATGGGGGGCTCATTAACCCTTTGGCCTCTCCCAGACCTGGACTCCTCCACCGAGGACCCCATCTCACCCAAGCGGAAGATGCGGCGCCGCTCGAGCTGCAGCTCGGAGCCCAACACGCCCAAGAGCGCCAAGTGCGAGGGCGACATCTTCACCTTCGACAAGACGGGTGAGGCCTGGGGGCGGGGCCCAGCCAGGGGGCCAAGCTGGAATGATGGGATGGGGATGGGGCGGGGCCTGGAGGAAGGGGTGGGGCTCACCCTGGGGCGGGGCCTGGAGGATGGGGTGGGGCTCACCCTGGGGCGGGGCCTGGAGGAAGGGGCGGGGCTCACACAGGGGCGGGGGCGGCAGGCGCGGAGGCGGAGTCTCACGGCCCCTCCCCCCAGGCGCGGAGGCGGAGGACGTGCTGGGGGAGTTGGAGTACGAGAAGGTCCCGTATTCGTCGCTGCGCCGGACCCTGGACCAGAGACGGGCGCTGGTCATGCAGCTCTTCCAGGACCACAGCTTCTTCCCCTCGGGTCAGTGCTGCCGGGGCCGCTGCCAGCACGCCGCTAGGGGGCGCTGTGCCAGGGGCACCGTGGGGCGGGGAGCGGGGCTCCGTAGGGGGCACCGGGGAGCGGGGTGAGGGGCTCCGTAGGGGGCACTGTGGGGCAGGGTGAGGGGCTCCGTAGGGGGCACTGTGGGGCGGGAAGCGGGGTGAGGGGCTCTGTAGGGGGCACTGTGGGGCGGGCCGAGGGGCTCCGTATAGGGTGTCATGGGGTACCTCTTGGTGTAATGTAGGACAGTTGTGGGCTCCCCGGTGTGTTGAGTCCAGGAGTGGGGCAGGACCCCATGTCCCGCCTAGTCCCAGCCCCCGTGATTCTGGAGCCCAGCGTTGGGGGATGCAGGCATCTCCTTCGTGTCCTGTCCCAAACTGCTGTGCGGCCACACCCTGTCCACCCCCGGCACCGGCGAGGGGTCCCCACGGAACCGCCCCCCCACCCCACAGGGGCCGCGTCCCTGCACCGGCAAGGGGTCCCCGTGGAACCCCCCACCCCACAGGGGCCATGTCCTGGCGCCGGCGAGGGGTCCCCATGGAACTGCCCCCCCACCCCACAGGAGCTGTGTCCCGGCGCCAGCGATGGGTTCCCTCGGAACTGGCCCCCCACCCCACAGGGGCCGTGTCCCGGCGCCGGCGATGGGTTCCCGCGGAACCTCCCCCCCTCCCCCACAGGGGCCGTGTCCCGGCGCCGGCGAGGGGTCCCCGCGGAACCGCCCCCCCACCCCCACAGGGGCCGCGTCCCCGCGCCGGTGAGGGGTCCCCGCAGAACCGGCCCTGTGTCGCTGACGTGGTGTCTCGTCTCCCGCAGCCCAGGCCACGGCTGCGTTCCAGGCCCGCTACTCCGACATCTTCCCCACCAAGGTCTGCCTGCAGCTGAAGATCCGCGAGGTGCGGCAGAAGATCATGCAGGCGGCCACCCCCACAGAGCAGGCCCCCAGCACGCCCGAGCCAGGGGGCCCGGGCAGTGGCGGTGCCGCGGAGGGGCAGCCCCCGGAGCCTGTGCCCCCCCAGGACTCGGACCCAGGGGCAGAGGCTGGTGGCAGCACCAGCTGGGACAATAGCCAGACGTCTCCCCCGGGGGGCGCCGCAGGCAGCAGCAGATGAAGGGCCTTGAGCGGCACGGCTGGAAGCAAAGCATTCTGGGAGCTTCGCCCGCCTTCCTGCTACACCCCTGACTGGCTCCCCCGGGATGGTCCACTCCGCCATGGACTGCAGCGCCCTACTGCAAGGATGGTCTGCTCCGCCATGGGCACCAGCGCCTGCCCGCCCCCCAGCCAGGATGGTCTGCTCCGCCATGGGCACCAGCGCCTGCCCCCCACAGCTAGGATGGTCTGCTCCGCCATGGGCACCAGCGCCTGCCCCCCACAGCTAGGATGGTCTGCTCCGCCATGGGCACCAGCGCCTGCCCCCCACAGCCAGGATGGTCTGCTCCGCCACGGGCACTAGTGCCTGTCCCCCCCACCCACCAGCTGGGATAGTCTGCTCCACCACAGATGCCAGCGCCTCCCCAAGCTGGGATGGTCTGCTCTGCCGTGGGCACCAGCACCAGCCCTCCCGCCCCCGCTGGGATGGTCTGCTCCAACACAGATGCCAGCGCCTCCCCCCTCCCCAAGCTGGGATGGTCTGCTCTGCCGTGGGCACCAGCACCTGCCCTCCCGCCCCCGCTGGGATGGTCTGCTCCAACGGGATGGTCTGCTCCAACACAGATGCTAGCGCCTCCCCCACTGGGATGGTATGGTCTGCTCTGCTATGCCGCCAGTGGCTCCCCCCATACCCATGGTGGCACCCAGACCCGCCCATTGCAGGCTACTGGCCCCGCCCCTGTCGCCATGGGGACTGCGGGGGGGACATGGACACCTGGGAAGTGACGACTTTTAATAATGTTAAATATTTTGAGACCTGATGCTCTCCTGGCTTGTGTCAGCCTCTGCCTGCCAGGCTCCGCCCCCTGGTGTGCTGGGGATGGGGACTGTGCCAGGCTCCGCCCCCTGGTGTGCTGGGGATGGGGACTGTGCCAGGCTCCGCCCCCTGGTGTGCTGGGGGTGGGGACTGTGCCAGGCTCCGCCCCCTGGTGTGCTGGGGGTGGGGACTGTGCCAGGCTCCGCCCCTTGCCGTGCTGGGGGTGGGGACAGGGCTAGGCTCTCCCCCTCAATTACCTCCCTCCCCCGTCATGCTGGGCTCTGCCCCGACACCCCCACAGCCATGTTGGGCTCCTCCCTCAACCCTCCAGCTGCCTAGGGGGCCAGGGATAAATCCAGGCTCCGCCCCTCCACCCCAGTCCCCTCAGGGGCTCTGGCTTGGCCCAGCTGGTCGCCCCGCTCTGGGGGAGCTGGCCCCTGACGTAGCCGGGGCCTCGCAGGGCTCAGGCCCACACCCCCTCATCTGGGGTCTCTGCCCCCCAGCGCTGGCACCGCTCTGTCACCCCTCCCAGGGGCCTGCCCCCAGCTCCACCAGTCTGCTGCTCCCCGGTACCCTGGTGATGGCAGCTCACCCCTGGCTGCTCCCCCTGCCCTGCGTGTGGGACCTCTTGACCCCACATCTCGGGTCCATGTCACTTCCCCCAGCCCCACCCCATCCCACGGGACACAGACCTGCCCCAGACCCGGGCAAAGAATCGGCCTCCAGCCGGCAGATGACAAATCAGTGTTTAATGCCCATGTGGGTGCAAGGGGCCCCGGGCAGTCGCATGGCAAGTGGGATGGTTGTGGTGGTGCAGGGGGCGGGGAGCCGGGTGTGGGTGTGGATGGTGGTGGGTCACAGCCCTGCATAGTGTGTGTGTGGGGGGGAGGGAAGTGGGTGGTGACTGCTCAGGGCCCGGCCCCGTGGCACTCCCCGGCGGCGGCTCAGGGCCCGGCCCCGTGGCCCTCCCCCAGCAGGCGCAGCAGCAGGGCGTGCAGCCGCGGGCACAGGCGGGCGTAGCCGTGCCGGCTGAGGTGCAGGTAGTCGTACATGTCGTGGTGGCTGATGGCGCCGTCCGAGTGCACGAAGCCGGGGTCGGCGTCCAGGAAGCAGGCGTTGGGCAGCCGCGGCAGCCGGGCCTCCAGCAGCTCGTTCACCCGCCGGTTCCGCTCCCGCAGTGGGTTGGGGCCCTGGCCGCGGGGCAGCAGGCCCTGGGGGGAGACGTGGCGCCGTCAGGTCTGGTGGAGGGGCCCCGGCGTCCCCCCCCCACACACACACTGTGCCCTGTACTCACCAGCACCACCACGCGTGCCTGCGGCTGCTGCTGCTGCAGGAGCTGGACAATGGCCTCGATGCCGCCCGCCACCTGCTCGGCCATGTGCCCGTGGTTATTCGTGCCCACCCAGACGACCACGATCTGCAGGGAGGCCAGGTGTGACGGGGGGACAGTGGCTGCCCCCTAGGGAGTCCCCAGACCAGCCTCCTCTTCCCTCGGCCTCTGTCAGCTCCCCGCCCCCCACATCCCATTCACCTGCCAACTGCCCCCCATCAACTCCCCGCCCCCCACTTCCCATTCACCTGCCAACTGCCCCCATCAGCATCTCCTGCCCCCCATATCCCATTCACCTGCCAACTGCCCCCCGTCAACTCCCCGCCCCCACATCCCACTCACCTGCCAACTGCCCCCCGTCAACTCCTCGCCCCCCACATCCCACTCACCTGCCAACTGCCCCCCCTCAGTGCCTCCTGCCCCCCACATCCCATTCCTCTGCCCCCCTCAGTGCCTCCTGCCCCCCACATCCCATTCCTCTGCCCCATCAGTGCCCCATTCCCCTCGCACCTCATCAGTGCCCCTGCTCCCCCCGCCATTCACCTTGGCCCCAGCGCCCTATCACCCACCCCTCCCCCCCAGCACGGATCTCGCACCTTGGGCCGGATGTGCTGCATCTCGCCTTGCTGCAGCCGCCAGAGCACGTGCTGCGTCCCGTCGCCCCCCAGGCCGAAGTTGAGCGCGTGCAGTGGGGAGAAGAGCTCGCGCCAGATCTGAGGGGACAGAGAGTCAGCGCCAGGGCCCGTGGGGGGGGCGTGGTCCCTGTATGGCACCCCCAGCCTGCCGGGGCAGGGCCAGGGCGAGCGGGGGGCTCACCTCAAACTGCTGGAGCAGCTGCACCAGGGCGTCCCCGATGAACACGACCTCAGGCTCCTTGTCTTTGCTGTCCGCGATGAAGCGATGGTGCTGGGGGGGCAGATGGGGTCAGGCAAGGCCGGGGGGCAGCTGGGCCCCAGAGCCTGTGTCAGGCAGAGACTCCCTCACAGGCTGACAGGCCCAATGCTGGGCCGTGGCCCCTGTGGGGTGGGGTTCAGGGGGCCAGTTGCACGGGGACCCCCCACCCACCACCAATGCAGCCCCTGGGAGGAGGGGCAGGGTAGGGCCGTGTGGCACTCCCCGTGGGGCAGGGGTTGTCCATGCAGCGTCCTAGAATCATAGAATCTCAGGCTTGGAAGAGGTATCAGGAGGTATCTAGTCCAACCCCCTGCTCAAAGCAGGACCAATTCCAACTAAATCATCCCAGCCAGGGCTTTGTCAAGCTGGGCCTTAAAACCTCTAAGGCTGGAGATTCCACCACCTCCCTAGGGAACCCATTCCAGTGCTTCACCACCCTCCTAGGGAAATAGTGTTTCCTAATATCCAACCTGGACCTCCCCCACTGCAACTTGAGACCATTGCTCCTTGTTCTGTCATCAGGTACCACTGAGAACAGCTGAGCTCCATCCTCTTTGGAACCCCCCTTCAGGTAGTTGAAGGCTGCTATCAAATCCCCCCTCACTCTTCTCTTCTGTAGACTAAACAATCCCAGTTCCCTCAGCCTCTCCTCATAAGTCATGTGCTCCAGACCCCTAATCATTTTTGTTGCCCTCTGCTGGACTCTTTCAAATGTTTCCACATCCTTCTTGTAGTGTGGGGCCCAAAACTGGACACAGGACTCCAGATGAGGCCTCACCAATGTCGAATAGAGGGGAATGATCACGTCCCTCGATCTGCTGGCAATGCCCCTACTTATACAGCCCAACATGCCGTTAGCCTTCTTGGCAACAAGGGCACACTGTTGACTCATATCCAGCTTCTCGTCCACTGTGACCCCTGGGTCCTTTTCTGCAGAACTGCTACCTAGCTATTCGGTCCCTAGTCTGTAGCAGTGCATGGGATTCTTCCGTCCTAAGTGCAGGACTCTGCCCTTGTCCTTGTTGAACCTCATCAGATTCCTTTTGGCCCAAACCTCTAATTTGTCTAGGTCCCTCTGTATCCGATCCCTACCCTCTAGTGTATCTACCACGCCTCCTAGTTTAGTGTCATCTGCAAACTTGCTGAGAGTGCAGTCCACACCATCCTCCAGATCGTTAATATCCCTGCAGGGCAGGGCAGGGCATCTGTGCAGGGTCCCCGTGGGGCAGGGCAGGGTGGGGGTGTCCGTACAGGATCCCTGTGGGGAAGGGGGTCTCCATGGGGCAGGGCAGGGGGTGTCTGTGCGGAGTTCCCGTGGGGCAGGGCAGGGCAGGGCAGGGGTGTGTGTGCAGAGTTCCCGTGGGGCGGGGCAGGGGGTGTCTGTGCAGGGTCCCCGCCCCACCCCCTCACCAGCGCCAGCCAGCGCCCGTCCCCCTGCACGTCGGCCAGCGGCGTGGGGGTGCTCGCCGGGTTCTTGTCCCCGTCACTCATGGTTCTGGAAGCTCCTAGGAGGCAAAGCCAACAGGTCAGGGGCAGCAGCACCCCCCCCCGCTCTGATAATGGTTCTGCCCTGACCCCCGTGGACCTCGGGGGATGCAGTACCATTGCTGGGGGCGGGGGAGTTGGCCTTTATAACCTCCCCCCATGTGGGACAATGGTAGGGTCTACACCCTCAAGTCCTATGCAGGGTGGATAATACCATTCCCTGGGATGGGGGATAGGGTTTTTTCCCTCCTATGGTTGGGTCCGTTCTACCCATGCCCGAAGATAATGGTTGAATCCACTCAGCACACCCACGGACGGTACCATTTTCAAGGTGTCTGTAACAGGTACGTTTCTCAGCTACATCATACCCCCTTACGTGGGATAATGGTTGGTCCAGACCCCATGCAGAGTGGGAGATACCATTCCTTTGGGAGGGGAGCCGATCGTTTGGGAGGGGAGCCAGCGTATATTGACTGATCCGTACTCCTCAGGTTCATGCGGGGCGGGGTCAAACTCAGTTCCCAGGCTAGCATATGGGGAAGGGGTCTGAGCCGCTCATAACACCCCCCTTGAAGGATAATGGTTTGGTCCGCCCCTTGAGGATCCCCCGGAAGGGGTTTAATCCATCCCCCCATGGGGACAATGGTTTGGCCCGCCCCTCGACCCCTCCATGTAGAATGGGTAGGACCATTGGGGGGGGGAGAGAAAGGGGGCTGGTTCCCCTTCCCCTACCCTCCTGTGGGTATAATGGTTAGATCCACGCTGAGCCCCCCTATGCATGCGGGCGGTACCATTCCCCTGGGCCGGGGGGAGGCTCACCTAAGAGGCTGGCGGGGGAGGGGAGCGAATGGTTCCGGAGCCGCCGCAGCCGCCCGCACGTTCACTCTGCGTTGGGGAGCAGCGGGCGGAACCATGTGACAGGGGAGGGCTGGAAGGAAGTGCAGCGCCCCCCCCTACCGCCGCGCGGAGATGGTATGAGCCAGTTCGGCTGTTCCCAGCACACACACCCTGCTTCCGGCTCTTCCCTTTACCCTCCCCGCCAGGGCCCGGCTGTTCCCAGCACCCCCCTACCCCTGAATGCAGCCTGTTCCGGCTCTTCCCTTTACCCTCCCCGCCAGAGCCCGGCTGTTCCCAGCACCCCCCTACCCCTGAATGCAGCCTGTGTGAGACTCTAGCTGTTCTCACCCCCCCCCCAAGTCTAGCCGTTCTCATCCCCCCCCTCCAGCTGCATTACCCCCCCCCAAGTCTGGCTGTTCTCACCCCCCCCAGCTGCATTACCCCCCCCCCCAAGTCTGGCTGTTCTCACCCCCCCCCTCCAGCTGCATTACCCCCCCCAAGTCTGGCTGTTCTCACCCCCCCCCCAGCTGCATTACCCCCCCCTTCCAGCTGCATTACCCGCCCCCCCCCAAGTCTGGCTGTTCTCACCCCCCCCTCCAGCTGCATTACCCCCACCCCAAGTCTGGCCGTTCTCACCCCCCCCCTCCATCTGCATTACCCCCCCCAAGTCTGGCTGGTCTCACCCCCCCCCCAATCCAGCTGCATTACCCCCCCCCAAGTCTAGCCGTTCTCACCCCCCCTCCAGCTGCATTACCCCCCCAAGTCTAGCCGTTCTCACCCCCCCTCCAGCTGCATTACCCCCCCCCCAAGTCTGGCTGTTCTCACCCCCCCCAGCTGCATTACCCCCCCCCCAAGTCTGGCTGTTCTCACCCCCCCATCCAGCTGCATTACCCCCCCCCCAAGTCTGGCTGTTCTCACCCCCCCCTCCAGCTGCATTACCCCCCCCCCAAGTCTGGCTGTTCTCACCCCCCCCCAGCTGCATTACCCCCCCCCAAGTCTGGCTGTTCTCACCCCCCCCAGCTGAATTACCCCCCCCAAGTCTTGCTGTTCTCACCCCCCCATCCAGCTGCATTACCTGCTCCCCTCCGGACTACAGCTTTTCCAGGCATCTCCCCCCCACCCAGTCTGGCTGTTCCTTGTACCCCTGCCCCATAAACCCAGGTGTTCTGTTCACTTTCCCCTCCCCCTTAGCTGGCTCTTGCTGCACCCCCGCTCCCCCCGCCCTGAGGTGCTTCGTCCCGTCAGTGCCGCCTCGTCCCCGCGCACGGCTCCCCAGCCAGCGTCTGCAGTGACCCCCGGCCCTGCCCCACACTGCGCAGGGTCTGGCCCGTGCGCTCTCTGGGTGCAAGGGAGGGGCTGGTCAACTTCAGCTCAACCCCTTCAGCCTCCCCAAATCACCCCCCCCTGTAGTTTGGGCAGGAGAGGAGATCGCCTTTGGCTCCCTGTCCCAAAGTGCTGTGAGGGGAGGCGGGGATCACCATTAACCAGTGGCCCTGCCTACCCCAGACATGGCTGCATTTCAGTGTGGGACTAAGGATCCCGTATAAACAGCTGCTCCCCCCCAGACATGGCTGCATTTCAGTGCAGGACTAGGGATCCCATATAAACAGCTGCTCCCCCCCCAGACATGGCTGCATTTCAGCGCTGGGCTAAGGATCCCGTATAAACAGCTGCTCCCCCCCAGACATGGCTGCATTTCAGCGCTGGGCTAAGGATCCCGTATAAACAGCTGCTCCCCCACAGACATGGCTGCATTTCAGCGCTGGGCTAAGGATCACTGTATAAACAGCTTCCCCACCCCACCCCCCAAGTCATGGCTGCATCTCAGAGCTGGGTAAAGAAACAGCCGGTGTGAGAGCCTGGCCCCCATGACAGTCCTTGCTGGGGGGCTGAGTGGGAACTGGGGCAGCCCAGCCCCACTCCTATGGACACAACTAGGAAAAGGCTCAAACTCTCTGAGCTGTGCCCCTTCTCCATTAGCACACACGGCTCCACCCTCCCGCCCCCTGCAGGGCACACCTGTCTGTCCGCACCGCAGCACAGGGGATGCTGTCCACTGCTGGCCTGTCCATTGCCGGCCGCCGGGAGCGGGGCTCTGGGGCCAGGGCCGCTATTGGGTTGTTGCTGATCCCTCCGTGTGTGTTGGGGGGGCGGGGAGCAGCTCTTTCCACCAGCAGGAAACCTCGTGATGGTTTGTACTTGCGGGGTCTTCGGCTGCCTCTTTCCTGAGTTTGCCTCCCGGGGCTGCTGTCTGAAGATGGGGGGCTGGCTGTTCCCGCCTCAGGCCAGTTTCTGGACGCTGCCGGAGGAAGGGCGCTTGTGGCATTTGAGAGCGGAAAGCTGGCTGGCAGCACAGGCCTCGGAGAGCTGTGTGTCTGTGGCCCAGCCACTCTTCCAGAGGAGAGAAATTCAGAGATGCAGATTGTGATGAACTGGGACTGTTCTTACTGTGGTCTGTGAATGCTGACAGGGGAGTGTGGCTAGGATAGTCTGCATGGGGGATGGGAGACGGCCCGACGGAGAATACCTGAGCATGTAACATGAGAACCCAGGAAGGGGTTGGAGGCCAGGTGACACCTTTGCCCGGGAAACTGAACAAAGGCTGTGGGAGGGGTCGCTGAAGGGAGAGTTTCAGGAGCTGGCTGGGGACATGGCTGGGAGGCAGACGGGGCTCTGACCTCCTAAGGGGCTGGGGCGCCCTGGGACCCCAAGATGGACCTAACTGAGCGGGGTCCTGTTGTCTGTGCCTGCAAGACCTGTCTTGGACTGTGTTCCTGTCGTCTAAATAAACCTTCTGCTTTACTGGCTGGCTGAGAGTCATGGTGAATCGCAGGAAGCCGGGGGGGCAGGGCCCTGAGTCCCCCCACACTCTGTGACACAGATAATGAAGAATCACTCCCCCATGGAGTCGCTCACTGTGTAATGGAGCCAGCAATGCTCTCGGATTCCCTCCATTTATCCCCTTCCGGCCAGCGAGCGCATCCCATTCTCCCAGCCCACCCTCCCTCTCTCCCGCCAGGTACAGAATCAAGACACTCCAGCCTTTCCTGGGGAACCAAGTACATTTTGCTCTGACATCCTGCAGGGCAGCTCATCCATCTCCCTTGTAATCCCCATATGACACCTCAGGGGGAGTGGGAGGAAACCCCATGAGAAGTGTTGGGCGTGTCCCCCTCTTTGAGGTTCTGGCCAGCCTGCTACCTCGGCACCGGGACTGGGTGTGCTCTGACAGGGCTGTTACTCACATCTTTCATTCGCCAAAAGGGGATTCAGTCCTCTTAGAGCTGCTCCCCGGACAGGCTGCAGGGGAGCGTCCAGGCCCGGATCAGTCCATACAGAAGGGGAAGCCGGAGGATGGAAGCTGCCATGAACCTGCTGGAAAGCGAATGCAGTTCTGCCGGCTCCTTCGCCCTGGCGCTGGCTTTCTCCTCTCTCCGCCGTGCTGTCAGGCCCATGTATCTCTCCCAGGGGTTCCCTGGGCAGATCTACAGCAGGAGACATACAAGGTACGTCCGTCACTGCAGCGCTGGGCCCCTTAGAAATAAACCGGCAGTGATGTCCTTGGCGGCAGCACGTGCGGAAAGAGGAACCACGCTGGGGTTCCTAAATGCTGGCAGATGAACCGACACCACAGCTGCCGGAGCGAGTGACAAGGGGACTTTTGATTGTAACTGGTTCGGGGAGATGGTCCAGAGGAGCGCCAGGAGGGGTTTCCGCCTCACAAACCTGCTGCAGAGTAACGCGCCTTCAGCAGCCGCCCTGGGCCACGCTCGTTCTCATCCCGAAGCAGCTGAGCTCGGGGGCCTCTGCCTCGTGTGGAAATGGCCAGTCTGCACTGCCAGGCTGGGTGAGGATTTCTCACTCCTGGAGCCCGCAGGTTGCATGCGCAGCCTGGAGCGGGGGAGTCACTCAGGGTAACCCTGGGCCCTACAGTCAGTTATGCAGCAGCACTGATGGGATTTTCGGACTTGCTGTGGGGAGGGGAAGTGCTGGCAAGAGATGGGGGTCCTCAGAGCTCTGCTGCGAGGCTCGTAGAAAACACAGGAGCGGGGAGGCCTGACAGTAGCGATAAACAGGCAGTGCAGTTCCCGTCGGGTGTGACAGGAGCCCTGCAGCCCCAAGCGTAGTACCCCTGGGAACCCCAGAGGAAGGGACGCCGGGCCTGGGCCCTCACTGCTGCAGACAGGGGTCTCCGGGAGAGGAGCAGCAGCAGGGACGGTCCTACCCTCCTGACCAGTTTCTCAGAGTCACTCAGATTGTGGGGGCCTCCCCGTGTTTGGTGATGCCAGTGCAGTCCCATGGCCGGGCCAGCACTGCTCCCTGTCTGCCGTGGAAATCACTGACCTCCCCGGACTGCTGTGGTGACTGCAACAAAACCTCGCCACTTCAGCCTGTTAAAATGCAAAGCATCTTTTAGCGCTGGGGCTGCAGCTCAGGGAAACTAGCAGCGCGCGGACCAGACGGCCAGGCGAACATAAGGGGCTTAGGGCAGAGGCATTTACAGGCTCCCAGATCATATTGAATCAAGCACCAGGCCAAGACAGGAAATACTGGGGTTTGAGGGAAGAGGGTCTCTTAACTCCCTTGGCCTCTTTTGAAACCCTTCACCTCAGGTCCTCATCGCAAACTGGTCCCTGGAGGTGGGCAGCCCCAGTCCCCGGGTGTCCCTGCGTCCCAAGGGCTGCAAATCTCTCTCACTCTCGCAGTGGCTGTAAAACCAGGGGCACGTCCTGCCTCTTGCCTTGCAGAGGGCAGGCCGGGTTAAAGGCGCCTCGTTTATTTGAAGCTCGCCCCGCTGATGTTACTGTTGTAATAAGCTCACGGTGCAGCAGGCGGCGATGCAAAACCTGGGTCTCCCTGAGCCCCGCTGCAGCTGTGACTGGCGACAGAGCACCAAGAAACCTCCAACCCCCAGCAGCAGGTGCTGGGGGTGAGTCTCAACCTGCTGAGAGCTCGCTCTGGCCGGCCGGGAGGAGTCCGCTGAGCGTCGCGCCCGCCCTCCTGCGTCACATAGGCCAGGAGTGCCCTGCAGGGATCCCCGTTGGAGTAGAGCCGGGCCTGTCAAAAGCATCCATGCAAAGTGTAAAATGGCTCCATGGCTCCATTCTGCCCCCTGAGGAGCCAGCTCCCCGAGCCCTGCCCTGCCCCACTGGACCCGAGGTTCAGCTTGGCCTGGCGGGGAGGTCTTGCCCTAGCTCACTCCTGCCCCTAGTGGCAGCAGGCTGGCTTGGGTGGAGTCTCCTGCACACCCTCTGCCCTGGGGGTCAGCCCGGCATAGGGCTCTTGCTTGGGACGCTCACGCTGCAGGGTTGGCCCCGCTCAGGGGTCATGTTCTCCCCACGCGGGTCAGCCCTGCTTTGGAGGGGTCACAGTGCCCCTGGGCTGAGTCAGTCATGTTTGGGGGTCATGCTGCCCCATGGGGTGGGTGGGGCTTGCTCAGGGCGGCTCACAGTGCTCATGGGGTGGGGCATGCCTGGGGGTCACGCTCTGCCCAGTCCACACCAGCCTAATCTGGATCCAACCTGTCCAGCCCACACCCTTCCCTAAGGGCTCGAGCCAGCAACTGGCCAGCCAATCAGGGTGTGGCTTCCAGAGCCACATGACCAATCACCGCGCGGCAGGGGGGTGGGGACAGAGCGAGCCTGGAGCGGCCGTTTCCCCTTCAGCAGGGGAGCAGGCGGGGGGGTGGCAGCAGCGCGAGGCACCGTTGGCGGTTGTTACACTGCACGTGGCAGCCGCCTCTGCACACGGCCCCGCCCCCGGAACGCACGGAAGAACTAGCCGCTTCTAGAATCTTCCAACGGGCCCCGCTGTGGGGGAGGCGCAGACAATGTCTCCCCAACCACTGCTGCCCCCCCCCATGTCACATGGCACAGAGACTCCCCAGTGTAACCCCCCCCCCCGGCGCAGAGATGTGCCCCCCACCCCGACTGCCCCCCAGTGGTAACCCTAGCACGTATCCTGCTCCCCCCTTGCACAGAGACAGCCCCCATTACCTCCCAGTGTGACCCCCCAGCAGAGATGTCCCCCCGCTCACCCACCCCTGACTGCCCCCAGTGTAACCCCCTCCACGTACCCTGCTCCCACCAGCGCAGAGAGATCCCCCCATTACCTCCCATTGTGACCTCCCAGCAAAGACGTCCCCTCGCTCACCCACCCCTGACTGTCCCCAGTGTAGCCCCCCATGTACCCTGCTCCCACCAGCACAGAGATATCCCCCCATTACCTCCCAGTGTGACCCCCCAGCAGAGATGTCCCCCCGCTCACCTACCCCTGACTGCCCCCAGTGTAACCCCCTCCACGTACCCTGCTCCCACCAGCGCAGAGATATCCCCCCATTACCACCCAGTGTAACACCCCAGCAGAGACGTCCCCCTGCTCACCCACCCCTGACTGCCCCCCAGTGTAACCCCCCATGTACCCTGCTCCCACCAGCACAGAGATATCCCCCCATTACCTCCCAGTGTGACCCCCCAGCAGAGATGTCCCCCCCGCTCACCCACCCCTGACTGCCCCCAGTGTAACCCCCTCCACGTACCCCGCTCCCACCAGCGCAGAGATATCCCCCCATTACCTCCCAGTGTAACCCCCCAGCAGAGACATCCCCCCGCTCACCTACCCCTGACTGCCCCCAGTGTAACCCCCTCCACGTACCCTGCTCCCACCAGCGCAGAGATATCCCCCCATTACCTCCCAGTGTAACACCCCAGCAGAGATGTCCCCTCGCTCACCCACCCCTGATTGCCCCCAGTGTAACCCCCTCTACGTACCCTGCTCCCACCAGTGCAGAGATATCCCCACTCACTCATGCCTGACTGTCCCCCAGTGTAACCCCCCACGTATCCTGCTCCCCTTGGCACAGAGACATCCCCCCCAACCACCCTGACTGCCCGCCAGTGTAACCTTCCCATGTACCCCACTACCTCCTGGCACACAGACGTCCCTCCTGACTGCCCCCAGTGTAACCCCCAACATACCCTGCTCCCCCCAGCACAGAGACGTTCCTCCCATCCTCCCCTGACTGCCCCCTCAGTGTAACTCCCCCTGCACATCTCCCCTCACAACCCTCACAGCCCCCCATCCTAATGTCCCCCTGGGCTGTTCCCTCTTCATATAAAGCAGGCTGTAAATGCACAATGTCTGCAGTCACAATGCCTCCCACTGCCCCCCAAATCACCGTGGGGCATGGAGAGGCCAAGTCACCCCATGGGCAGCACTCCTTGCTTCCTAAGCGTAAGTGACCCTTCATAGGTACAGGAGCCCTCCGAAAGGAAGCACCTGGGATTAAGGCTGGCACCCAGTATCCCCCACTGCCGGCAGCATGATGCCTCTCAGCGCCACGCTGGGGCAGCGGGGTCGGTGGCGGGGGTGCACCTCCCACTGTCCAGTTGTCCCTCGGCAGTTAGCGATCAAATCCGGCTTAGCTGCTGACGTCACGGCCAGGCAGCCGTGACTGGACTTCGGTCAGACAGAACACCCAGAGAGGAACCCGAACCCAAACCCTGCACCCGCCCCAGTGATGCCGAAATATCCAACCCTGCCCTGTACTGGCGGGGGAAGGAAGGCCAGAGGCAGCCACCTAAGGCCAGATATTTACAGGTATTTCAATGACTAAAGATACTGGTAGGAGCCTAATGGGATTTTCAAAAGCGCCATATGTGTTTAAAAATCTGGCCTAATCCCTCCATCTGTGGATAATAACGCTCACAACTGGTGACGTTTCAGACTGGTTCACAATGTTTTATTGGCAACAAATAGCGGGACCCACTCATGGTGTGATACTCACGTCCGCTCATTCCCAAAAGAATAAACCCCATAAATTCCCTGGCAACTTGGACATGCCAGAAGGGGGATAAATCCTTCAATGCAGCTCGAAAGTGGCTTTTAAATAAACACGCCGGTCTTTAAAACCAGCAGGAATTCATTTCAATCCCTGTTCATTTCAGGAGGAACTCATACTACTCAATAGGATATTGTTAAAAACCCACGACCCTAAGGCCATTAAAAACACACTGCTTTAACATTCCCATGACAAACCCAGCTGTGTGCCGTGTCTTCACTAGGACCAAGGTTTGTTCTTGACTCACGTTAGCTAGCACACGGTCATGAACACGAGGTGAAATCCTAGGCAAAACAAGACAGACCCTAGGCTCCCGCATCTTCTTACCTCAACCCACTACAGTGTGAAAACTCCAAGTGGCAGTGCCTTGTCTTCACTGGGGTTTTACCTTGCGCTAGCTGACTTGAGTTAAGGGCGCACCTCTCTTCCTAGTGAAGATGCACATGGAGAGTCCCCACACACCCCACACTGCAGTCCATATGTTCCAGCATGGATCTGGCCTGGCTATTTCCATTTCTACAAGGAAAGCAGGACAGGCAGTTTAAAAACCAACAAATGGCCCTTTCCCCAAGCCCCTTAAAAACAAGCCCCAGTGGGGTGGTAGGGTGAAATTCCCTCCCGCTCCCCATGATTATCCATCTTGGTCCCCATGGCCCTCCTCCCAGTGCCGTTCTCCTAAAGGCAGGGCCTGCTCCATCTCCGGTCCCCAAGGAGCCGGGGAACCAGCTGGAGCTCGGCTGGCCGATGTTCAATGTGGCGGATGGAGAGGGGCTGGGCTGGAGGGGCAGGTGAGGCTGGGCAAGGCCCCCTGGATGGAGAAGCTGCATGTTTGCTTGGGGACGAGGAAGCCAGTCCTTGCCGTGGCGGGATCTAAACAAAACACACGAGTCAGCGTTACGTTCCAGGACGCAGTCCCTGCACTCCCTCCCCCTTCCACTGTTCAGATCCCAGGCTGGCCAAGCAGGCCAAGCTCTCCCCCAAGACAGGCCGGTGACTCTCCTCTGGTGCTGCCCAGGGACGAGGTATGGCCTATGGCTGTTGGGATTTCAGTGGCTGCACCTCCCAGCACAGGAGATAAGCTGATACTGAGCAAGCCACAGAGCGTCCCCCTGACTTGGGGCATGAATATGGCCACTCACTACCTGGCACGTCATGTGGGCAGGTCTGTTTTGTTCCGGAGGACTGAGGGTATGTCTACACTGCGCACTAAGCTCGGGCTCTGATTCAGGTTCCGGGTCCTAGGCAGGGAGGCCAGGAGGCTCCATGCACCACTCTCGCCAGCAGGCACTGCTCCTCTGAGCTCCCATAGGCTGGGAACTGTCCAATGGGAGTACGGAGCCAGTGCTCGGGGCAGGGGCAGCGTGTGAAGCCCTGTGGCCCCCCCGCCTAGGAGCCAGACCTGGTGGCCGATTCCAGGGCGCAGCGCGGTGCCAGCCAGGACAGGTAGGGACTAGCCTGCCTTAGCACCACAGTACCACCGACTGGACTTTTAATTTAATGGCCCGGTCGGCAGTGCTGCCCGGAGCCTCCAGGGTCCCTTTTCAACCGGGTGTTCCAGTCGAAAACCCACCTGGTCACCCTACCCGAGGAACAAAGACTGAACTGGGCGAAGTGCTGGCCCCAGGCAGGAAAGAAGGAAGCCTGCCTATGTAGGAAACCTTGGTGGACTTTTATACTATTTGACAGGGTGAGATGCTGCTTAATTCAACTCCTATCTGGTATATTAGGCTTATATTGCGTTTATGTTTATTTGCTAGGTAATCGACTTTGATCTGTTTGCTATCACTTATAATCACTTAAAATCTGAAGTTGATAATTCTGTTTTATATTTTACTTAAAACAGTGTGGTTCGAGTGAAGTGCTTAGGGAGAAATCTCAGCGCAGGAACAAGAGTTGGTGCACGTCCACTTTCCTTTGTAGAAGTGGTGGACTGGGTAATAAATTCACACTGGGCAGGGCAGGATGGTACAGCTCCGGGATCTAGGCTGAGGAGCTGGGGGTATTTTGGCTGGAGCCTCTCTAGTGTTGGTTCATGCAGTGGCTGGCCAGAGCGTTGATGATCACGGCTGGGTGTGGCCCCCGCCTGTGGATATTTGTGTGAGGGTCAGCTTGGAGGGCTTTGCTGCTTGTCACGAGGTCAGTGGGAGAGGGAACCCAGACTGGTAAAGCAGAGGGCTCAGCAATCCCCCAGTTCCAGGTTGCACCCCGGGGGTGCATGTGTGTCACACCAGGTTTACGAGGCTGTGTGGACATACCCTGAGTGGCTCATGGAAATGGGATACAGGCACCTGTTCCAACCAGTCCCAGGGGAGAAGGCTGGCTGGTTCCAGGAGGGCAGGAAGCGGGATATGTAGCTTGTCCCTTCCAGGGGTTGCTGGGTCTAATCCAGACTCTGGTCTAGGGTTGCCAACTTTCTAATTGCACAAAACCAAATAACCTAACCCCGCCCCTTCCCAAGGCCACTCCCCTTGTCCCGCCCCTTCCTCAAGGCCCTGCCCCCCACTCACTACATTCCCCCTCCCTCGGTGGCTCGCTCTCCCCCACCCTCACTCACTTTCACTGGCTGGGGAAGGGGTTGGGGTGCGGGAGGGGGTGAGGGCTCCGTCTGGGGGTACAGACTCTTGGGTGGGACCGGGGATGAGGGATTTGGATTGCAGGAGGGGGCTCCAGGCTGGGGGGTAGGATAGAGGGGTTCAGGGTGTGGGAGGGGGCTCTGGGTTAGGACAGGGGGATGAGGGCTCTATCTGGGGATGCAGGCTCTGGTGTGGGGCCAGGGATGAGGGGTTTGGGGTGCAGGAGGGGGCTCTGAGTTTGAGGGGGGCTCAGGGCTGGGGCAGGGGGTTGGGGCTCGGGGTTGGGGCACGGGCTTACCTCCGGCAGCTCCTGGTCAGCGGCACATGGGGGTAAGGCAGGCTGCCTGCCTGTCCTGATTCTGCACTGCGCCCCAGAAGCGGCCAGCAGGTCCGGCTTCTAGGCAGAGACATGGCAGGTGGCTCAGTGCGCTGGTCTCACCCGCAGGCACCGCCCCCACAGTTCCCATTGGCCGTGGTTCCTGGCCAGTGGGAGTGCAGAGCCGGTGCTCGGGGTGGGGGCAGTGCACAGAGTCCCATGGGCCCCCTGCCTAGGAGCCAGATCTGCTGGCCACTTCCAGGGTGCAGCGCGGAGTCAGGACTGGTAGGGACTAGCCTGCCTTAGCTCCACAGCACCACCGACCGGATTTTTAACAGCCCGGTCGGCGGTGCTGACTAGAGCCGCCAGGTTCCCTTTTTGACCGGGTGTTCCGGTGAAAACCGGACACCTGCTCACCCTACCGGGGGACTGGCTAGCTCAGGGGGTGGGCAATGGGACATGGAGCGTTTTCCCTCTAGGGGGCACCAGTTTCAGTGCTGTCCTGGTGGGCTCAGAAGTGAACGCTGTTCTGATCGTACAGTGGGAGCTGAGTGTGCTGGGTCTCTGTGCCTGAGCAGGCCGGACCCCTGGTGGGAAGGGTCAGTAATTGGACACGTGCCCTCAGTGATGGGAGCAGCCGAGCAGCTTGCACTGTACCTGCCAGGCTCCAGGTCCCAGGTGCCCTGCTTCTGCTGCTCTCCTCTGCCACCTGCCCCTTGCTGCCACTGCCGCTCCCCTGGCTTGCAGGGCCCTGCTGTGACTTGAACCTTGGGGCAAGCCCAGTGTCTGGGAGGGACTGGTGGGTAATGAGGTATGGGCTGGGAGTCAGTAAGGACAGCCTGGGGAGCGTGTGCACTTCCATCATGACAGGGGGGCTTTGTGTGGGCAGCGGGGAGATGGGCATTTCTGCGGGAGGGGCGCACGAGGGCAGGGACCGAGGGCTGCTGAGAGCAGAGGCAGCGCGTGCTGGATCCGGGGCGGACGCAGCTGTCTCTGGAACCCCACCGGGATCCGCAGCCTGTGCCATGCAGAGGGTCTGTGGAGTGGAGCCCAGGGAGTCAGAAGGGGCGGGATGGGGCGGGTTGGGACTCTCCCGGGGGCTGGAACTAGGTTTGAAGACCTGGATGTTGGAAACCATCAGGGTTGTGGCTGCCTGGGGCCCCCAGGGTGGCACCGTCGAGACCAGGCGGAAGTTCTTGCGTGGCTGAGGAAGAGTGCTGCAGCGCAGCAAAGGGGGGAGCACATGTCCCGAGCCCTGCTGCCCACCAGCACCAGCCTTGTCACCAGGGGCCTTCAGGGCCTGCTGCTGGCTGGGATCAGATGCCCCCATGTTACCGGGGTCTCCAGGGGGAGGGGTGAAAGCAGGAAAGGCCGGCAAGGGGGGTGCAGCGCCAGCGAGGGGCAGGAAGTCTGGCATGGCAGCAGAGGGGGCCAGATGGGGGGAATTTCTCAGCACCATCAAGGCCTCGGCAGCCTCCTTCTGCAGCTGCTCTTCGGAGACGGGAGAGAAGACAAGCCCCCTGGTGCACCTGAGCGGGAGGTGAGCCGAGGAGAAAGGAAGCTGAAAGAGAGCGAAGAGACGATTCCCACATCAGGGGAGGGACAGGCACGCGGTTCCATGAGATCAGGACATAGGCACCCCAGCCCAATAGTATCCCCCCATTACATAGCTGCTGAGGGTGGAGCTGGCTGGCTGGGATACGGGGCCTTGGCTGGTTCTTGGGAAATGAGCCATGGGGCCTTTCCCCTACAGGAGGCTGCAGTTCGAGTCCAGCCCCAGGTCGGCGCTGAATGAAAGATGCCCAGTGGTCTCTCTCTCTGTTCCAATCACTGTGCTGGGGCTGGAGGACCACAACACGTTCCTGTGCAGTGGACTCACGCTCCTCGGGGGCCAGCTGAGGCCCTGGGAAGCCATGGACACATACCGGAAAGGAAGAAGAGAGCCAGCCGAGTCCAGGATGGATGCCTGAGCTTTACAACCGTCCCCTGAGGGAGCATGTGTCAGCATCACGGGGGACACAAAAGGGGGTCTCTCGGCTGTCATATCTCAGCCCTCTGAGGAGGACAGATCTCAGAGCTACGCACCTGGGCTCCTGGCAGTGTCGACTCCAGGTGGCTACTCAAATCCATGTTCCCATCCAAGGGACTCAGCGCCAGGCGGCTGGAACAGGCAAGAGACAGTGCATCAGAAAACGCTGTGCTTGGCAGCTTGTCTCTCACTCTAAGTCTGCTGAACCAAAAGCCGCTGACTGGGGAGAGTCATTTCAGTGTCTGTTTATGGCCCGTCTCCCATGCCGGGTCCCTGGCTTTCCCATGACATTTACAAATAAACTGTCATGGTGGGAGACACCAGATGGCTCTGGCTGGGAAGCATATATACAGAGTCTTACAGGTTATTTTTTTCTTAATGTGCGAGCAAGTTTTCAGCCTTTGGAGAAATACTGTGGGGTTAGTTTTGTCTGTGCAGATGTCAGTGACAAGCTCTGTTCCAGGACTGGGTGCACGCAGTGCAAATAAAAGATGTTACCCATAGAGAATACCCAGACTCCATGTCACTGATTTCTCCTCCACGAAGAAGGTGACCTGCAAAGCCGAGAGGTAATGCTGATGTTGGCAATGAGACACCAGTGCTGAAAGAAGGGGTAACAGCACTCTATGGAAATCTTTCCAGCTAGAGCCACCTTAGCCTCTGGCCCTTTAAGAGGAGATGGTTCCAGGCATGTGTGACACCCTTAGCTCACCTCCCCAGGTGGAGAAAATTATCAAAGTCACATGATGACAGGCAGGTCATGTGGCTAGATCAGGCCTCTGACAGAGGCCTGTGGAGAAAGAGAAGGGAGGCTCTAGAGCAGTTTTCAAACTTTTTTTCTGGTGACCCAGCTGAAGAAAATTGTTGATCCCCATGACCCAACGGAGCTGCTCTCGGTCAGTGGGAGTGCGGAGCCAGTGTTCGGGGCGAGGGCAGCGTGCAGAGCCCTGTGGCCCCCCCACCTAGGAGCCGTACCTGCTGCTGGCCGCTTCCGGGGCGAAGCGCGGTGTCAGAACAAGTAGGGACTAACCTGCCTTAGTCAGGCAGCACCACTGATGGGACTTTTAATGGCCCAGTCGGCAGTGCTGACCAGAGCCGCCGCGACCCGGTGCCTTACATTCTGCAACCCAGTACTGGGTCGCAACCCACAGTTTGAAAACCACTGCTCTGGAGAGCCTTGGGGTGGGAGGCCAGGGGAGAGAGGACAGACCCTGAGGAAGGAGTGCTGTGCCCAGCTTGAGACTTTTAGGGCTTGTCTACACTGGTAAGTTTTGTTGCTTTTTGGCGACAAAACAGCGATAGCGTATACACTGCAATGGGACTTTTGTCAAAAAAACCCACTCATTTTGGTGACAAAAAAATTCCACCCCTGCAAGAGACTTTTGTCTTTTCCCCTCCCTTTATTGTCGACAAACAGCAAGTGTAGACACTATGCCTTTTTTTTTTTCGATTTTATTGGCCTCCGGAAAGTGTCCCACAATTCCCATGCTGCCCCTCTGGTCAGCAGTTTGAACTCCACTGCCCTGCTGCCAACCTGCTCCTCCCCCTTGCAAGCCCCAGGAATTTTCAATCTCATTTCGTGCTTGCCGGCTTCCCAGGTGAGCATGGCTGGCTACCGCACCAACGCGCGCCTGCTTGGACCACCACTGAGCTGTATATGGGGAGACGAGTCTGTTCAGTCGCAGCTGCGAGTGACCCGTAGGAATCGGGACACATATGGGCAAATTTCTCTAGGCTTGTGTGAAAAGGGCTATGATCGGGACACACAGCAGTGCAGAGTGAAGATAAAGGAGCTGAGGCAGGCGTACCATAAGGCGTGGGAGGCAAATCATCGCTCCGGTGGTGCACCTAAGACCTGCCGCTTCTATAAGGAGCTGAATGCTATCCTCGGTGGTGACCCCACCTCCATCGCCAATTGTCCCATGGATACTTCAGAGGCAGCAGAAAGAGGGGGTAATCCGGGGGCTGAAATACTGGATGAAGAAGTCGAGCTAGAAGAGGACGTGGAGCTCCCATCAAGGTCGCCCAGTGGGGCAGGCAGCCAGGAACTTTTCTCCAGAAGTGCTGTACGGGGAGCAGGAAGCAGATGAGACGCCGGGTAAATTGCTGTGGCTTGTGTAGGGAATCAAAAAGTGGGAGGCACGTAGTGTTCTCTGTGAGCTGGACGTTGCCCTGTGTAGCTAATCTGCATGGCTAAGCAGGGTGTTGATGGACATGGAGAGCTGCAGGGAATCCTCCAGAGAGAGGCTCTGGAAAGTTTCCAAGAGGTACTTGTTAATCCTCTGCCGCAGATTCCAAGGGATTGCAGCCTTGTTAGTTTCCCCCATTGTAGGAAACTGTCCCCTGCCATTTAGCAATCGCTGGGGCTGGGACCAAAGCGGCGCATAGTGAGCTGCATATAGACCGGGGTGAAAGCCGCAAGCATTCAGCAGCTGTGCCCTGGTTTCTCTGGTCACCTGCAGCAGCGAGATGTCAGCCAGCGGTGGGCCGCCTGTGAAAAAGTGTGGGATCATTTTAGAATGAGTTCCCTGCAAAGCTGCCCTGCAAGCTGTGACCGTTTTGTCCGTACGCACAACCGCCTTCCCCCCACTCCCGACACTCACCATGATTGGGGTGCTTGCGGAGCTGTGTGCCTGCCTAGACTCCGTGAGAAAGTGATTGCTACTAGTTGCAAAAGGTCCTTGTTATTGAAATGTTTCAATTGTTTGCTGGAATGTTACAGTCCCTCTTCTGTGAATTGTCCACAGCAGCCGAGACCTCGAGGAACACACCACGCACCCCTGCCGACTGGCTTCAGCAGATAAGGAAGATGCCGAGACGCAGCAAAGAAGACATGTTCAGGGAAGTGCTGCAGTGCGATGAGAGACAGACCAGGGACAGAATAAAGAATGCAGTATTTGCTAGGCAAGCAACAGAGCGGATGATAAAAGTGATGGAGGATCAGACAGAGATTCTCAAGTCTTTGACGCAGCTGCAGACTGAGCACATCCGTGGTCGACCTCCACTGCAGCACATGCACATGCACAATTCTTTGCCAACCCCACCCCCCTCTGTGCCCACACTGTGCCCTTTTCACTTTATAGCACTCCTGAGTTTCCCCATCACTCCACCTCCTGTCACAGCTTGCATAATGATAGCTGGAGCTACACACAGTTGTGAGGGTTTACCCTTCTTAACAATAAATCCGAAGAAGTGGGCTGTAGTCCACGAAAGCTTATGCTCTAATAAATTTGTTAGTCTCTAAGGTGCCACAAGTACTCCTGTTCTTCTTTTTAAGGTATTTAATGGTACAGCGTTTTTATTCCGTGTTCTACAAAGGCGTATAGCAATCAATTCACTCTTGGGAACAGGCTTCTAAATCATTTTGTTGCATAGATCTTGGGCCCCAAAATTGTACATGGATGCACCAGAGAAGCAACTCCAAAGCAGACATGTGTTAGTGCCCCTCATTGTCCAAGCGGTTCCTCAAAGTCTCTCTGATGTTAATAGCAGCACTCTAGGCTCCTCTGACAGCCCCAGCATCTGGTTGTTCAAACTGTGCAGCCAAGCGCTCTGCCTGAGTGCTCCACACCCAGGGCCGGCTCCAGGCACCAGCTTGCCAAGCAGGTGCTTGGGGCGGCCACTCCGGAGAGGGGCGGCACGTCCAGCTATTCGGCGGCAATTCGGCGGACGGTCCCTCACTCCGGCTCGGAGCGAAGGACCTCCCGCCGAATTGCCGCCACAGATCGCAATTGCGATCACGGCTTTTTTTGTTGTTATTATTTGTTTGTTTGTTGCACCGCTTGGGGCAGCAAAAACCCTGGAGCCGGCCCCGTCCACACCTGAGCAAACATTTCACCCTTAGATTCACACAGATTATGCAAAGTGCAGCATGTGGCTATGACCGGGAATATTATCCCTGGTAAGGTCTAGCCTGCCATTGAGACACCTCCAGCGAGTTTTCAAACGGCCAAAGGCATATTCGACTACCATGCAGTGCCTGCTCAGCCTGTTCAAACGCTCCTTGCTGCTGTCCTGAGACAGGGCTGTAAGGGGTAAGCTGGGTCTCCCAGGATTACTATGGGCATTTCCACATCCCGCACTGTGATCTTGAGGTCTGGAAAGAAATTCCCCGCCTGCAGCTTTCTGTACAGGCCACTGTTCCTGAAGATGCGTGCGTCATGCACCTTTCCAGACCAGCCTGCTCTGATGTCCGTGAAACACCCCCGTTGATCCACAAGCGCTTGCAACACCATGGAGAAGTATCCCTTCCTATTGATGTACTCAGAGGTGGTCTGGCGCTAAAATTGGAATGTGTGTGCCATCAATCGCCCCGCCACAGTTAGGGAAACCCATCTCTGCAAAGCCAGCCACTATTTCATGCACATTTCCCAGAGTCACGGTCCTCCGCAGTAGGATGCGATTTATTGCCCTGCACACTTGGAGTAATACAGCCCCAACAGTGGACTTCCCCTCTCCAAATTGATTTGCGACTGACCGGTAGCAGTCTGGATTTGCTAGCTTCCACACAGCGATTGCAAAACACTTCTCTGACGAAAGGGCAGCTCTCAATCTGGTGTCCTTGTGCCGCAGGTTGGGGGTCAGCTCAGCACAGCTCCAGGAAGGTTGCTTTATGCATCCGAAAGTTCTGTACCCACTGGTCTTCATCCCACACCTGCATGACAATGCGATCCCACCAATCAGTGCTTGTTTCCCTAGCCCGAAAGCGACAGTCTACCATATGCAGCTGCTCTGTGAATGCCAAAAGCACTGATAAGTTGCTGCTGTCCATATCGCACTCGGGTGCCTGCGATTCATCCTCTGTCAGTAACTTTGCGAGTAACTCTACTGCCATGCGCGATGTCTTCACGACAGTTAACAGCACATAGGAGAGAAGTGCGGGATCCATCCTCTCTCACTGCAGATGCTGGCGCGCACTATAAAGACTGACAATTGGAAAAATGGCGCAAAAGGAAGCCAGAAGCCATTGGAGGTCTGGGACACAACGCGGTGCATGACGGGACATTTTGCACATCCCAGGATGCGCCGTGCTCCGTTTCCACCTTCCTACAACACCTAGCGACAGATGGTGTCACCAGACACTGTGGGATACATACCCACAGTGCATTGCTCACACTGTCGATAATGGTGCCCCGAATGTGGACATGATCTGTTGACGGGGGCGCAAATGTAGACTCGCTTTGGCGACTTTGCTTTTGTTGATTTTTTCATGTTGATATTAGTTTCATCGACAAAACTTGCCAGTGTAGACAAGCCCTTATTTTGAACCCCCGGAAGGGGTGGACTTGTTTCTTGTATGTCTTAGCTGCAGAATGAAGAAGCTGCAGCAGCCAAAGCAGGCTGGATAATTGGGAGATCCAACCTGCATGAGGGGGAACTGAGGCAGCTGCTAGCCTGAAACTAGATCAGGCTGGTGGCACTGCTACACCTGCACTGAGGGTTGAAAGTTGATGGAGGCCCCCTGTCTTCACCACAGGGACCAATAGGTGGATTGCCTTAGCCTCTGGCTAGCCCCCAAGCCCTCCCCATGTGTGATTAACCAGACGTGTGGCTATTGGTATGTGTAAACATGGCTGCTCTCTCACCACACAGCTCTGTTCCGGGGGCAGGTGTTGGGTTTGCTGCTTACAGAGTAGGACTGGTCTAGGCTGGCGTTTAGTGGGACCAGGCAGAAAAGGGGATGGCTCTGGAGTATCTTAGGCTGCCTCCAGCCCGCAGATATTGAAATACTCCAATTCAGAAGTCGTTTCCCATGCGATTTCTGGTTGCTTCTTTTACACGCTGTGAACGTGCTCCAGCCAGGGCTGCTGGCCCTGCAGAAATACACACCCAAGCAGTTCAGTGGATGCAGAGGCTGCTGGTGGGAACCAGGGGGGGCTTGGTGCCTGCTGGAGCAGCCGTCCTGGGACTGCCACGAGACCCTCTGGGGCATGTGTCACCTTGCTGCCATCACAACCTGCCAGAGAAATACGAGCTGATGTCAGTCAGAGCTGAGCGGCTAGCGGTGGAGGCACCTGTGGCTACGGGGCACTGTTGACAAGGTGATGCATTCTCCTCCCGGCTAAGGAGAGTTGCACAGCCGCAGCCGGGCTGTGCCCAGCTTTACAGAGGAGCTGTCGCACTGACAGAACCCACAGAGTCATCTAGCTCAGTATCCCTCGCCGCAGAGCAGGCCAGTGGCCTCGGCTAGCCAGGTATTACTCCCTTTTCCTGCTGTGACGGGTCAGACCCACGGCCTGGTATCCTCCCACTATCCCTGCCACCTCAGTATCTCAGCACCTCCATAGCCCTGACCCCCAGATCAGACCAGTGAGCCCCTGAGTCCAGCCCAATCCTCCCCGCCCTGTCTGTAACCTTTCATCCTGCATCATAAAGAGACAAGGAAACACCAGAGGGCACTTAGGCCCCGGGGCTTGTATTCGTGTCATCCTTGAGATGACCCACCTGGGTGAGCTGAGAAGCAAAGGGGGGGCTCCTGGGGCAATGCCTGGCAGAGGACGGGTGGTGGCAGGGGAAGAGTTGGCAGGAACCAAGGTGCGTAGGGTGGCTGGCATTCTCCAAGGGGCCAGGGCAGCTGAGTCACCTCAGGCTGGTGGGGAAGAGGCAGCCAAGGACTTTCCTAGAAAGCAATGCAGAGGACACGTGCATGCGACTCAGGAAACAGGCAGCTGCTTGGAAACAGCAAACACTGGGATGCAGCAGCCTGATCACACGGAGGAGCTCAAACCCCTCTGTAAGGGAATTCCCCACGTCAGGGCACTGGCAGCGTCAAGGGGAATTGAGAAATGGGATATGGGCCCTTTCCCTTCCAGGGGCACCTTGGTTAGCAGGACTAGATGGTTCTGGGGGCATGTGGAATGGATTAAGGGGCCTTTTGCCTCTAGGGGGTGCTGGTTACAATCCAGACCAAGGTTAATGGGACTGGATGGGTCTGGGGGGTGATGGAATGGGTTGTGGGGCCTTCCCCTCTATGGGGCACCAACTCCAATCCATACTGGGGTTAGAAGGACTGGGTGAGTTGGGGGTGTTGGGTTATGGGGCCTTCCCCTCTATGAGACGCCAGTTCCAATCCTATCAGGCCCAGCACTTCGGGGCCACATGCAATACTCTTCCCCCTCATCACCCTTCTGGCAGGTTGATGACTCTGGTGGTCGGTAGGCCCTGCAGTCCCCTGATGTCCAGCCGTGGAGCCTGGCTCGGCATTTTCCTTTGCGGCTGCGGAAGGAGGAGAGCGTGTGAAGAGAAGCTGGATGTGAGCTCTGATGTCGTCCTGAAGTGAGCAGGGGGCCATTAGCCCATCTGCAGGTGGTGGGGGGTAGATACACACCTGCGGCTGCTTGCTCCTTTGGCTTGGCCCCTTCGCAGGGACTGGCCAAGCCCAGAGAGGCTGCGGCACGGCCATCCCTGAGCCGCAGCAAACCCCTGGCCAGCTGCTTCCTCAGCTCCGTCTCCTGCTGCCTGCGCAGGGCCACCTGGGCAGCCATGACACGCCGGCGCTGCCTGTAGGGGAGCAGAGAGAAGGCAGTGCAAACCCAGACCTCCCCCATGGGTGTCTCCTAATATTGGGCATTGGGGCCAGACTGACTGCCGGGGAGAGCCCCCCCACCCCGCTCCCTGCAGCACTGGTCCCCCAGCCCTATGCTGGGGCATTGAGGCCAACTCTGACTGCCAGAGGAGAGCCCCCCCGGAACCACGCTGGGGCATTGGGCCAGCCCTGACTGCCAGGGGAGGGTGCCCCCTACTGAGCCCCCACCCTGCTCCCTGCAGCACAGTGCCCCTAGTATTGGCTCAGCACTGACTCCGTGGGGAGAACGCCCTGGCACGTACAGAATGAGGATGCACTTGTCACACTGGCAGCCCTGGTACTGGCAGCCCTTCTTGTGGCCCTTGAGCAGGACCCGGATGCCATGGTTGCGGCAGCGGGCACAGGTCGGGGAGCGGGTGGGGGCAGGTGGGGCACGTTCGTCCTGGGCACTGCCGTCATCTGTGGTGGAGTCTGAGGGGCAGCACTGAATGCGTGGCCTTGCCGTGGCGGAGGGGTCGCCGCTCTCCTCCATGGTCCGTGAGCCTGAGGGGGGAGCAGTGAGTGAACACAAGGGCCATTCCTGACCCCAGGTACAGAGCCCAGGCTCTAGGCATCTCCATAGCTGCTCAGCTCAGACAAAGTGGGGGCCTGGGGCTCTGCCTCAGGCTCTGCCCCCAACCCACCTCATCTTGTGCACCAAGGTTATGGCTTGTGTCAGACTCACGATCATATATGGGCCATGCAACCTGCACCCCTGGCCGACCCATTTTCACTCTGGCCCAAACACGCTACCTCCCACCTCCCACACAATTCTGCGGCAAAGGGGTGGCACTGTTGGGAGAGTGGGAGGCAGGGGGCGGTAGTTGTTACAATGCGGCACTGTTGGCTGCATGGGAGTTGACGTCCCTATGCGGTGGCCAGGGATGCCTTGATGTCACAGCGGGGCATCTGTTGAGGAGGCACAGGTGGGGATGGGGAATGGTGCCACTTGTGGCTAGGTGGGTGAGGGTTCTTCTGTGGGGCGGCAGAAAGGGTAAGTCACCATAGAGTGGATGTGTAGGGGGGGGGGGTTGCTGTCGCCATGAGGCCTAGCGTGGCCTGGCATCACTATGAGGGAAGAATCTTTTGTAAGGCAGCTGTTGAGGGGTTGATGTCAGGATGGGGCGACAGCTGGGGCGGGGGTCTCCCGTGGGGTGGCTGTGATGGGGTTGGTGTTAGGATGGGGTGATTGTTGGGGCAGGGGTCTCCTGTGGAGTAGCTGTGGGTGAGTTGATGTCAAGATGGGATGACTGTTGGGGTGACAGTCTCCTGTGGAGTAGCTGTGGGGGGCGGGTTGACATCACCACAGGGCTGCTCTTGGAGGGGTGTTTCTTGGGGGGGGCTGACATCCCCTCCATGTGACACGGCTGTGGAAGGTTTGGCACCACTGGCACTGAGTTGGTGTCAGGGGGTGTCTTCTGTGGGATAGCTGTGGGGGTTTGACATCCCCTTGGGATGAGGCAGCTGTGGCAGAGTTCATGTCACTACAGGAGGTTGCTGGGGGGCATCTTCTGTAGGACAGTGGTTTGTAGGTGGAGGGGAAGTTAAGGTCACCATGAGGAGGCTGTTTGGGTGTCTTCTGTGGCCAGGTTGACAATCATGCTGCGGTGGGTGGAGGTGTTGGCGTCACCACAGAGAGGTTGTTGGTGGGGGCATGTCTCCTGTAGGCATGTCCCCATGGCACCATAGGGAGGCTTTTGGAGAGGGTATACATCTCCTGTAAGGTGACTTGGGGGGAGGGGAGGCATCGACATCACTTCTCCCAGGGACATCGCCATGGGAGGTTGATATCCTCTCAAGGGGGGATGGCTGTGCAGGGGTTGACGTTGCCAGGGGTGGCTGTGTGGGGATGTCTCCCAGGGAACGGTGTTGCCGTTGCCGTGGGGGGTTGATATCCCTGGGGCGGTGGCTATTGCCAGCCAAGTGCTGGCTGTGCACTGGGGTTGACATGACCGCAGGAAGAATGTCCTGGCTCTATGGGGGACAGGCCCTGGTACCTCAGGGCTCATGAATTTGCAGAGGGCTCTATGCTGGCCCCTTCCCCCTACACTGACTGAACCTAACCAACCCTGCCTGCCCCGGGAGCCAAGGAGCCAATCACAGCGCCTCTTTCAGCTGCCTCTCACGAGTGGACCAATCGCCCCAATCCTTTCGTCTCACTTTCTAGCGGGTGTCCAATCAGAGGCGATAACCCTTTTCCCGCCTTTTGGCAGCTAATCAGGCTCGCGCTCCCCTCAGGGAACAGGGTGGCTCGAGCGGCCGCTCCATTCCCGCGCTCCCTGGGAGCCAGCCAATCAGCGGCGGATGCGCCTCAGACGGGATAATAGGGGAGGAGGGAACCTCCTGCGATCGGGACCGAACCATCTAAGGAAAGGGGAAGCCACTGAGCTGAACCATTGTAAACGTAGGAAGAGCTGCTTCCTTGTGTACATGGGAGTTAATGAGGAATGAACCATTGTGCAAATGGGGACAGAACCATTTTTTTGGGGGGGGATAAAAGGGTAGAGATGGGGACTGAACCACTGTGTAAATAGGGGGCTGAAACTCTGCCCCATAGGTTGCATCCGAAGAAGTGAGGTTTTTACTCACGAAAGCTTATGCCCAAATAAATCTGTTAGTCTTTAAGGTGCCACCAGACTCTTTGCCCCATAGAGGTACCATCGCCCAGGATGCACATGTCTCTGGAGGGGCCCACCAAGGCAATAATTCCCAGCATGCAATGCGCCAGTGCAGTCCATGGAGCTGGAGTAGTTCCCAGCATGCAATGGGCCAGTGCAGCCCATGGAGCTGGAGTAGTTCCCAGCATGCAATGCGCCAGTGCAGCCCATGGAGCTGGAGTAGTTCCCAGCATGCAATGCGCCAGTGCAGCCCATGGAGCTGGAGTAGTTCCCAGCATGCAATGCGCCAGTGCAGCCCATGGAGGTGAGGGCTGCCAGCAATCACTGCTCCCAGAGGCAATAGCTCCCATCATGCAATGCTGCAGTGTAGCCTGTGGGGACGACAGCTCCCAGAATGCACTGCTTCATCTGAGGTTTGGCCTTTGAAAGTGTCATATGCTGCTGGAACCCAGGGAGGTAAAGCGCTCCCAGAATGCACTGCTCCCACATGACCTAGGGAGGGGACAGTTCCCAGCAGGCATTGCTTCTGTGGGGCTCATGAAGGCAACTGCTCCCAGCATGCACCACTGCAGAGCGGCCCATGGAGGTGGCAGCTCCCAGCATGCTGTGCTGCCGCCTGGCCCAGCAGAAATGACAGAGTCGTCTTAGCCCCAAGGCCAGGACCATTTTCCCCGGGTTGGGGCGCTGACCTCAGTTCTCCACTAAACCCGCGCTGGGGCACTCAGTTCAGCTCAGCCTCTCACTCCCTTTGCACAGTCAGCGGGTAAGACATTGCCCTTAACTTCCTGTGCCAAAGTGCTACTGGTCATGGTGGTAAGTTGCTGCCGTGCCCACCCCAGAGGGGCCACGTCCCTGCGCCGGATGAGGGGTCCCCGTATAACCAACCCTGCCCCACCCCAGAGGGACTGCTTCCTGTGCTGGGAGAGGGGGTGTCTGCATGGGGGGCTGCCAGTCTAGCGTTTGTTCAGTAGCGGAGGCGGGGGAATCGTTTCTCGTTCTCAGTTACTGATAGTGGCAACAGTGACATGAGGAATAACAGAGCAGTGCTGAACACAGAGCTTCAAACTCCCCTCCCCGAGCCAGGCTAGAACCCAGGAGTCCTGGCTCTGAGGCCTCCCTGCTCTAACCACTAGACCCCATTCCTGTCCAAGAAGTGGGGAGAGAACCCAGGAGTCCTGGCTCCCCACCTCCTCCTGTAGGATCACTGATTTAACACAGCCCCACTGTGCGTGAGAAGAGGAATCCGCAGCAATGAAAGCGAAAGCCGTGCTGCATAACCCTGACCTTGCTTTCCCCTGCCCAGGGACATTTGTGACCTTCCTGCACTCTGAGACTCCTTGGGCAGGCCACCAGCCAGGTTTGAGCCAGAGCTCCTGGGTTCTTTCTCAGAACGAGGAGGGGAGTGGAATTTAGTGATTAGAGTGGGGGGATGGGAGCCAGGACTCCTGGGTTCTATTCCAGCTCGGGAAGGGGAGGGGTGTCTGGTGGGTTGGGGGACTGGGGACTGGAACCCATGGGGTTTCCTCCTGGGTCATGTTGGCAGAGACCCAGGGGGAGGTTCACGTTCCTCTCTGGGAGGGAGCACTTGCAAGTTTAAACTAGTGTCCATGGTGGCGTCTCTGTCACTTGAGTCTGTAACCTGCGATTTGGGGCCGTCACTGACTCAGCCGGAGGTTGGGGCCTGTTACAGGAGGGGGTGGGTGAGGTTCTGTGGCCTGTGAGGTGCCGGAGGTCAGATTAGAAAGATGATCATGATGGTTCCTTCTCACCTTAAAGGCTATGGGTCCTATCTCAGCTCTGGGAGGGGAGTGGGGTATGATGGGTTTGAGCAGGGAGGGCTGGGATCTGTCTGCAGCCCTGCCATTGACTCCTTGTGTGTCTTTGGCCCAGTCTCTGCTTCATGCCTCAGTTTCCCCCTCTTTAAAACAGGGCTAGTCAGCTCCCTGCAGAAGGCCTGTGTGGCTGGAGAGCGGGTCCTTTCTGCCCCCTCCTTGTGCAGAGCGGGTGCCCTGCGGTGGGCCTGGCGCTGGTGGTCCCAGCTGTCTCCCAACCGTGGCCCCTCCAGAAGCCAACTGGCATCCCCGCTGCACTGCCTCTGGTGTAACACTGCCTTCTCTCCCCCAGCCCTGTGCGCCCGACCCCCACGGACGCCATGGAGCCCGTCTGCCTGGTAGAGCCGGCGCCCAGCTCTGGTGCCCTGCGGGTGAACCCGGCCGCCCTGGGCCTGCTCCGAGGCCTCACCCGGCCCCTCCACGTCCTCGCCGTCTTCGGGCCCTGTGGCACCGGGAAATCCTTCCTCATGGACCGGCTGGCGGGGCAGGGTGAAGGTGAAGGGACCCCATTGCTCCCCCTTCTTTCTGTCTGTGCCTCCACCATTCCCCTGTGTCCCCCGCCTGGGCTTCCCCCAAGTCCCCTCCTGGGCCTCCCCAACCTCTCGCCTGGGCCTCCAGAACCCCTGCCTCCCCTGATCCTCCGCCGGCACCTCCCCGACCCCAGTTGTCACGGAGTATTGGGGGACTCAGGGCCCTGCACCCCCGGCCTCCTGCGATTCACTATGACTCTCAGCCAGCCAGTAAAGCAGAAGGTTTATTTGGATGACAGGAATACAGTCCAAGACAGGTCTTGCAGGCACAGACAACAGGGCCCCCCTCAGTTAGGTCCAGCTTGGGGTCCAGGGCATCCCAGCCCACCCCCCTTTGGGGGGGGGTCAGAGCCATCTCTGCCTCCCAGCCATCTCTCCAGCCCGCTTCCAGCCCTCTCCCTTCAGCGACCCCTCCCACAGCCTTTGTTCAGTTTCCCGGGCCCTGGAGTCACCTGGCCTCCAACCCCTTCCTGGGTTCTCATGTTACAAGCTCAGGTATGTTCCCTCGGGCAGACTCCCATCCTCCAATGCAGACCATCCTAGTCACACTCCCCTGTCAGCATTCACACACCCCAGCAAGAACAGTCCCAGTTCGTCACATCTCTCCCCCCTTCGAGACCGAACTGAGCGGGGTCACTTTAGCCAGTGACCTGGGGAAGTTCGAACCTACCCCCGTTCCCATGGATGCCCCCACATCCCTCCCATTCCTTGGTGAGAATTACACCAGGCCCCTCCAGTTTTACGCCCCCCCTTAGGTCGGGGGTGCTTGATGGCCCTCGCAGTTCGCATGTGGGAAGGTTTATGCGGCCTGTGCCCTTTTCCCACCCCCATACCTCTGGGGTTCCAACTGGGCTGTGGTCTTCTCCCAGCGCTCCAGTCTGGAGATCTGTGCTTTGGGCTCTCTTGGTTTAGAGCCGCCCTTTTAACCTTGGCCACCCTCCGGAAAGGATCCTTTATGCTGGGCAAGGGTCCTAAAGCTGTTTTCCCCTAGTCCCAGGCCTTCCTCCCCCTCTGACAGGGGTCACAGGATCCGCAGTACTGTCGGACAGTAACAAAGACCCCAGGCCAGTAAAAGCTCCGTAGCAGCCTCTGCTGGGTACGCCAGGTTCCCTGGTGCCCTGAGAGGGGAATGTCATGGGCCCGGCACAGCAGCTGGCGGCGATACTTCTGGGGTACCGCTGCCTCCTGATCCCCCCTGACTCCATTTTCCCTGGGGGAGCCCATTCTCGGTACAGGAACCCCTTCTCCCACAGGAACCTTTTCCGGCCACCTCGTCCCATGGTCTGTACCGCATTGAGGTCGGCTAGGTCCCTTATCTTCCGCAAGGAGGGATCTCTCTGTAACTCGGCCTGGAACTCAGCAGCTGGGACAGGGATGGCCACCTGCTCTTCCTCGCCCGCTGGGCCTGAAGCTGCAGCCTCCCTGAGCCGTGTCCCTGGGCGTTCCCTCCCCACCAGGTTAGGGTCCTGCGCCTCAGGCAAGGCACCCCCCCCAAGGCCAGGGCGCAGTGCCCCTCGCCGGCTCTGACTGCGGGTCACAACCAGTGCCTTTTGGGGGTTGCTTGGCCAGTTCTCCAGGTCCCCCCCCATCAATACCTCAGTGGGCAAATACGGGTGTACCCCCACATCCTTGGGGCCCTCCTTGGCCCCCCACTTCAGGTGTACCCTTGCCACGGGCACTTTGACTGGTGTTCCGCCCACCCCTGTCAGGGTCAGGTAGGTGTTGGGCACCACCTGATCTGGGGCCACCACCTCGGGCCGGGCCAGCGTCACCTCTGCGCCCGTATCCCAGTATCCATTGACCTTCCTCCCATCCACCTCCAGGGGAACAAGGTACTCTCTCCGGAGGGACAGCCCCGCGCCTACCGTATAAACCAAAAACCCTGAGTCTGGAGCATCCAGCCCCCTAGAGGAGCTGGCCTGGAGCTCTCCTCCCTCCTTAGCAGGTGGTACTCTGCCAGCCCCCCTTCCCTGGGAATGCTGCCTTTCGCCGGGCTGGGTCTCTACCCAGTCAACCCTCTGTGGGTTCGGTCTGCTCAGTCTGTCCCTGAGCCTAGGGCACTGGGCCCGTATGTGGCCCTTTTGGCCACAGTGGTAGCAGCCCATGTCCCATGGGTCCCCTTGAGTAGGTCAGATGGTCCTGATGCCGGATGCTCCCCTCTGATGGGTTTTTTCTGTATTTTCCCACGGGGAGGTCCCATGGTGACTCTCTCTCTGCGTTGTGGTGGGACTGTTCCTTTGGGACTCCTCCCTTTTATCTCCTCACCGGCTCTTTACAAACTCATCGGCCAGCCGGCCTGCCTGTCGCGGGTTCTCTGGCTTTCTGTCCACCAACCACAGCCTCAGGTCAGATGGGCACCGCTCATACAGTTGCTCCAGTACCAGCAGTTTGACCAGGTCCTCCTTCGTCTGGGCCCCATTGTTACGGAGTATTGGGGGACTCAGGGCCCTGCACCCCCGGCTTTCTGCGATTCACCATGACTCTCAGCCAGCCAGTAAAGCAGAAGGTTTATTTGGATGACAGGAATACAGTCCAAGACAGGTCTTGCAGGCACAGACAACAGGGCCCCCCTCAGTTAGGTCCAGCTTGGGGTCCCAGGGCATGCCAGCCCACCCCCCTTTGGGGGGTCAGAGCCATCTTTGCCTCCCAGCCATTTCTTCAGCCTCCTTCCAGCCTGCTTCCAGCACTCTGCCTTCAGCGACCCCTTCCACAGCCTTTCTTTAGTTTTTCGGGCTAAGGAGTTGCCTTGCCTTCAACCCCTTTCTGGGTTTTCATGTTACACACTCAGGTATGCGCCCTCGGGCGCCCTCGGGCAGATTCCATCCTCCAATGCAGACTATTTCAGCACACTTTCCTGTCAGCATTCACAGACCACTATGAGAACAGGCCCAGTTCGTCACACCCATCAGCCCACTTGCTGGCGTATCCTTCCATGCGGACGGCTAGTTGCAGATATGAGATCTCAGGGGTTTTATCCTGACTCCGGAACCTTTCCCGGTACATCTCAGGAGTCAGCCCAAACTCACGTAGCAGGGCCTTTTTGAATAGTTCGTAGTCCCCTTTCTCTGCCTCTTCCAGTTGGCGGTACAATGCCACGGCTTTGGGGTCCAGTAAGGGGGTAAGGACCCGGAGTCTGTCCGCGGGATCAACCTGGTGCAGCTCGCAGGCCGTCTCAAAGGCCTCCAGGAAGTCATCCATGTCCTCCCCCTCCTTGCGTGGGGCCAGGATGCACTTATCAAAGCTCCGGGCAGTCCTGGGTCCCCCCTCACTCACCGCAGCCGGGGGTTCGCTGCCCTTCAATCTCGCCAGTTCCAGTTCATGCTGACGCTGTCTCTCTTCACGCTGATGCTGTCTCTCATTCTCCTGTCTCTGTCTCTCATTCTCCTCCCGTTCATGCTGACGCTGTCTCTCTTCATGCTGTCTCTGTTGTTCACGATCCTCCAGCTCTCTCAGTTTTAGCTCTTTCTCCCATTCCAGTCAATTCCGCTCCACGGATGCCGAACGTCGCCGGGAGGATCCTCTGCTGGCTGCTTCGCCGGGAGGGTCCCCTGCTGGCCGGGGGGGCCACGGCGCCTTCGGTATTTGCTGGGCTCCTCCCCACCCTTCCCCTAGGCATAGGAAGGAGGGGTCTCGGGAAGCCCTCAGCAGCCGGCTGACCACTCCCAGCTGGGACAGACACTGGTGCCTGCGCTGCATTTGCCAGGCTGCTTCCCTGAGACACAGGGATCAGTTCATTCGCGCGATCTTCCGCCTCCAGCCGGGCAATGAGCTGTTCTTTGGTGAGCCTCCCAATGCACAGCCCCCTCTGCTTGCACAGCTCCACCAGGTCGCTCTTAAGCCGCTTGGCATACATCTTCCTGCTGGCCACTCACCGGCCTGTGTGCTCACAGCTCCCCACAGTTCCCAGGGGGTCCCCTAGTGTGCCAGCCCTTCTCGAGGTCACCACCTCTCTGCCAGGGTCGAGCTGCAGACTCCTCCGCCCCTGGGACCACTCGCTGTGATCCCCCCGGGGGACCCTGTTACTGCAAAAGTCCTTCTCGCTGGTCACACACTCCCAGGGGTAATAACCGTCTCTCTCTCACTCTTCAGCACGCCTGGTCCCCGTCAATCCCCCTTCGTTTTACTGCTCCCCAGTCACTTACTGCAGGAAGCGCCGAGGAAGCGCCGTCCACGGGGTGCAGTAGATCCCACCGCTGCCACCAGTTGTCACGGAGTATTGGGGGACTCAGGGCCCTGCACCCCCGGCCTCCTGCGATTCACCATGACTCTCAGCCAGCCAGTAAAGCAGAAGGTTTATTTGGATGACAGGAATACAGTCCAAGACAGGTCTTGCAGGCACAGACAACAGGGCCCCCCTCAGTTAGGTCCAGCTTGGGGTCCCAGGGCATCCCAGCCCACCCCCCTTTGGGGGGGGGTCAGAGCCATCTCTGCCTCCCAGCCATCTCTCCAGCCCGCTTCCAGCCCTCTCCCTTCAGCGACCCCTCCCACCGCCTTTGTTCAGTTTCCCGGGCCCCGGAGTCACCTGGCCTCCAACCCCTTCCTGGGTTCTCATGTTACAAGCTCAGGTATGTTCCCTCGGGCAGACTCCCATCCTCCAATGCAGACCATCCTAGTCACACTCCCCTGTCAGCATTCACACACCCCAGCAAGAACAGTCCCAGTTCGTCACAACCTCCCCGACCCCCCTCTCCCCACAGCCCCCACTCAGTGCCCCTCTCTGTCCCCACAGGTTTCCCCCGCTCCCCGGGGATCTGGGTGTGGTGCCTGCCCCACCCGACTCAGCCTGACCAGGCCCTGGTGCTGCTGGACACAGAGGGATTCACCGAGCAAGAGGTAGTAGGGTCTAGTGGTTAGAGTGTGTGTGTGTGGGGGGGGGAAGGGAGTGGGGTCTGGTGGGTTAGAGCAGAGGGGGCTGGCAGCCAGGACTCCTGGGTTCTCTCCCGGCTCTGGGAGGGGAGTGGGGTGCAGTGGTTAGAGGGGGGGGGGCTGGCAGCCAGGACTCCTGGGTTCTCTCCCGGCTCTGGGAGGGGAGTGGGGTGCAGTGGTTAGAGTGTGTGGGGGAAGGGGGGAGCTGGCAGCCAGGACTCTGGGGTTCTCTTCCGGCTCTGGGAGGGCAGTGGGGTGCAGTGGTTAGAGTGTGTGGGGGAAGGGGGGAGCTGGCAGCCAGGACTCTGGGGTTCTCTCCGGCTCTGGGAGGGCAGTGGGGTGCTGTGGTTGCAGGGGGGGCGGGGGGCTGGCAGCCAGGCTCCGGGGTTCTCTCCCGGCTCTGGGAAGGCAGTGGGGTGCTGTGGTTGCAGGGGGGGCGGGGGGCTGGCAGCCAGGGCTCCGGGGTTCTCTCCCGGCTCTGGGAAGGCAGTGGGGTGCTGTGGTTGTGGGGGAGGGGAGCTGGCAGCCAGGACTCCGGGGTTCTCTCCGGCTCTGGGAGGACAGTGGGGTGCTGTGGTTGCAGGGGGGGCGGGGGGCTGGCGGCTGGCAGCCAGGACTCCGGGGTTCTCTCCGGCTCTGGGAAGGCAGTGGGGTGCCGTGCTTAGACCCGCTGCTCATGTGCCTCTCGCTGCCGTTGCAGGGCGATGAGACGAAGCTCTCCCGACTCTTCCTCCTGAACGTGCTGCTCAGCAGTGTCTTTGTCTATAACACCAGGAGTGAGGGCGACCCCCAGAGGCAGCTCGACCGCCTGACGTATCCTTCCCAGCACGGCCCCCACCCTGCTCTGGGGCCGGATCAGGGCCAGCGCCCCTGACGGGGAAAGGCCTCATGTCCCATTCCCTGCCCCCCTGTGCCAGCTGGTCCCCCCACTTTGAGGCTGGATCAGGGCCGGCGCCCCCTGGAGGGAAAAGGTGTGTCCCTCCCCCCCGGTCTCTAGGATATTACTGGCCCCTGAGCCAGCCAGTCCCTGCCCTGCGGTCAGATGGGAGCTGGCGCCCCCTAGAGGGGAAAGGCCCCGGCCTCATTCCCCGTCGTCCCCCCACAGCCAGTTCCCTGCCCTGGGGCCGGATGGGAGCTGGTGACCCAGAGGGGAAAGGCCCCATGTCCCATTTGCCCCCCCACCTCCACCCCCGCCTCGTTCGGTTCCCGTCGCTCGGCCCTCTCTTTTCCTTCACGGCGCCCCCTGCAGGTACGTGAGGGATCTGCCCCGGGTAGTGCGAGTGCGGGACGAGTGCTCCTGGGAGAATAGTTTCCTCCTGAGCAGCGTGCTGCCCGACTTCGTGTGGTGCCTGCGGGACGTGGCGCCCGACCCCTGCCTGGACGAGGTGCTGGAAGCCACGGCCCACGAGCTGGACTTGGCTCTCAGCTCCCCGCAAGGTCCATGGCCATCGGGGCCCTTCCCCCAGGGGAGAGGAACCCCGGCATCCGGGCTGGTCCCCAGCCCAGCTCAGGTTCCATCCTGCCTCCCCAACTCACCCCTGCCGTCTCAGAGGGGTACAGGAGCCTGCTTCACTTCCTGTCCTAAACGAGCACTGGTGTGAAACAGCCTCTGTGCCCTGCCCCAGAGCGGCCACATCTCCGCGTTGGGTGAGGAGGGATCTTTGTATCAATAGCCTTTGTGCCCTGCCCCAGAACAGCCACATCTCTGCCCTCAGCGTCCCGGTGTGATCCCAGGGTTCACCCGCCACCCCCCTTTCTCTCGCAGATTCGGAGGACTCCCCGTCCAACTGCATAGAGAGGTTATTCCCCTGCCAGAAGCTGTTCCAGTTCTGCTCCCCCCGAGCGGATGGAGGGCACGGCGAGCTGTTCCAGGAGCAGATGGGGCGTTTTAAGGACTACGCCTTGAGCCGGAGCCCGAAGACCGTGGTGGGGAAGAGTGGTTGATGGGGCGTGTAAGTGTCTGGCTGGGGGTGGGTGGGCAGCCTGTGGGGTGTCTGTACAGCGCCTAGCGCAATGAGGGCATGGGCCTGGGAGCTACCATAATACAACTAATAAATAGCAATCATAACATATGGCACCTAGCGCAATGGGGTCCTGGGCCTGGCCTGGGCACTACCGTAATACACCTAATAAATACCAGTGATAATACTACGTGAAAACTCAGGCACCTGGGTATTGCTGGGCAAAATGTTTTGGTGAAAAATACAGATTTGGCAGCAGAGACATTTCCCCTGAATTCCCTTTGCTTTCTCCATGTTTTTGGTGTAGGGGGAAAAAAAAACCCAAACTTCTCAAAGTGGCAGAAGTCTGTTTTTTTAGTTTTAAGACAACTTTCCATTTTGAGATTTCCTATTTTATTTAAACCGAAAAACTGCCCCCGAAGGCTGGGGCTCTCGGGGTGTCGGTGGAACGTCAGGATTTGGGCTTTTCAATTGGCTGGAAGTTCTGAGCAGTTTTATTCTTTCGTTCGATCTGAAACAATTTGCTTTTTTTGGAATTGCCAAGACCCGAGAGCCCGTCAGTTGCCCAGTTCTGGCCCCGTCCTCGGGCTGGAAAATCACGCGCCTCGATGGCTGGGAACAAGGAACTCAGCTGCCTGTAATGATGACGATCCCTGGCTCTTCTCTAGTGCTTCCCAGCCATCCATCTCCAAGGGGTCAGCACCATTGTCCCCCTTGTACAGCAGGGGAAACTGAGTCACAAAGCAGGGCCATGACTTGCCTCCAGCAGGCCAGCGCAGAGCCCGGGTCGGAACCCAGGAGTCCTAGCCCACCCTGCAGCAGCATCACAAACCTCAGTACCTGAGCCAGACCAGGGCAGAGGGGGAGGGGGTGACTGGACAGGAGCCCCCAGCCCACCGAATCCTGTTCTGTCCTCTCTCTCCAGTCCTGGCTGATTTCCTGGAGCGTGTCGTGGACCTGCTGTCCCGGGACGAGCCCGTTCTCTTGAGTGAGCTCTGCAATGACTTGCAGGTGAGGGAGGGTCTGGGGGAAAGTGGGCTGGGCGCTGGACAGGGTGGATTTGATTTAAATCACTAGTCAGGAAGACTTGATTTAATCATGGATTTCTACATAAAAGTGCATTCTTGTTGGTTGTTATAACCTTAATACATAATCTTCACATCTCAGAGATAGATGTAGCTTTCATTTTTAGAAGGTACACACTATATATTTTTAAAGTGATTTATTTTGAAAACTTTTCAGCTTAGTTTTACAGCTATATCAGAAAATGAATGATTGGTTATTTCATTTACCAAAGGTAATTGAAGCAGATCTTTATGAAGTCATTGGGAGGTGAACTATCTCCAATTCAACAGGTTAATCATTAATATTTGGAGGATTTTCTTGCCATGCTGTATTAAGAGGAGAACATCACCAGATAGACATTTAAATTGCTTTATTTTCTTTCTACGCCAGCAGAAGAAGCTACTGCTGTTAAAAGTGAGATTATCACTTCAACAGCCTCTGAATCCAAGTGCTTAAGTGACTTCCACCAGTTCACTGGTGTGACTTTCTTTAAAACATCATCAGCAAACATATATTTCTTGAATGGTTCACCCTTAGCTCTGCAGTTTATTATAGTTGGCATTATGGAGGGATGATTGCTGGATGGCCATGTCATAGCCAACTCCTCTTCTTCAGCAGTTAAGGCTTGACCCTGGTACCGAGTATTGAGAATATTTGCAAGAAAATGAGCTGGAGATAGTGCTTGTCCCATTCGTTTTTTTAATGCTTCTAATTTATCTCTGTCATTGCATAGTTCTCTTTTTAAGATCTCACTCAGTTCCTTCCAAATTTTCCACAGCGTCTGCAATAAAACAGCGATTTTCCTGCATTTTGTTCAAGACCACAGAAATAGGCTTCAGGGCACTCAGCATGTGTTCAACATTTCTCTGAAGCCCAATGTTGAGAATGTGGGCTGTGACAGAGCCATCTGTTTTTTCATAATTTTGTTCACAAACTGTCATCAAATTAGGCCAGTTCTTGATACAGTGCTCAAAACAGTCCACTACTGAGTTCCATCGCACGTCTTGTGAGAGAGTGAGCTTGGTTCCTCCCACTTTTTTCAGAGCAGCTGCTGCAAAGTGATTGTTACGGGAGTATTTTGCAATTTCAACAACATTAGCCTTTATTTCTGGAACACTGAGGTCTTTGGCTAGGAGGTGCATCAAATGAGCACTGCAACCGTATGTTATTAGCTTGGGACTCTTCTAAATTTCTTCTCATCTTGGATACATTTCCAGCATTGTCTGTGACCAAGCAGTGTACTAGACATTGGATTTTTTTTCACATTTTGTTATAGGTTTTTGTCACGGCGTATTGGGGGACTTAGGGCCCTGCACCCCCGGCTTCCTGCGATTTACCATGACTTTCAGCCAGCCAGTAGAGCAGAAGGTTTATTTGGATGACAGGAATACAGTCCAAGACAGGTCTTGCAGGCACAGACAACAGGGCCCCCCTCAGTTAGGTCCAGCTTGGGGTCCCAGGGCATGCCAGCCCACCCCCCTTTGGGGGGTCAGAGCCATCTCTGCCTCCCAGCCATTTCTCCAGCCTCCTTCCAGCCTGCTTCCAGCACTTTGCCTTCAGCGACCCCTCCCACAGCCTTTGTTCAGTTTCCCGGGCCCCGGAGTCACCTGACCTCCAATCCCCTCCTGGGTTTTCATGTTACAAGCTCAGGTATGTTCCCTTGGGCCGACTCCCATCCCCCGATGCAGACCATCCTAGTCACACTCCCCTGTCAGCATTCCCACACCCCAGCAAGAACAGTCCCAGTTTGTTACATCTCTCCCCCCTTCGAGACCGAACTGAGCAGGGTCACTTTAGCCAGTGACCTGGGGAAGTTTGAACCTACCCCCGTTCCCATGGATGCCCCCGCATCCCTCCAGTTTTTTGGTGGGAGTTACACCAGGCCCCTTTTGTTTTACGCCCCCCCTTAGGTTGGGGGTGCTTGATGGCACTTGCAGTTTGCATGTGGGAAGGTTTATGCGGCCTGTGCCCTTTTTCCACCCCCATACCTTTGGGGTTTTAACTGGGCTGTGGTCTTCTTCCAGCGCTCCAGTTTGGAGGTCTGTGCTTTGGGCTCTTTTGGTTTAGAGCCGCCCTTTTAACCTTGGCCACCCTTTGGAAAGGATCCTTTATGCTGGGCAAGGGTCCTAAAGCTGTTTTTCCCTTGTCCCAGGCCTTCCTTCCCCTCTGACAGGGGTTACAGGATCGGCAGTACTGTTGGACAGTAACAAAGACCCCAGGCCAGTAAAAGCTCCGTAGCAGCCTCTGCTGGGTACGCCAGGTTCCCTGGTGCCCTGAGAGGGGAATATTATGGGCCCGGCACAGCAGCTGGCGGCGATACTTTTGGGGTACCACCAGCTGCCTCCTGATCCCCCCTGACTTTATTTTCCCTGGGGGAGCCCATTCTTGGTACAGAAACCCCTTCTTCCACAGGAACCTTTTTCGGCCACCTCGTCCCATGGTTTGTATCGCATTGAGGTTGGCCAGGTTTCTTATCTTCCGCAAGGAGGGATCTTTTTGCAACTTGGCCTGGAACTCAGCAGCTGGGACAGGGATGGCCACCTGCTTTTTTTTGCCCGCTGGGTCTGAAGCTGCAGCCTTTCTGAGCCGTGTCCCTGGGCGTTCCCTCCCCACCAGGTTAGGGTCCTGCGCCTCAGGCAAGGCACCCCCCCCAAGGCCAGGGCGCAGGGCCCCTCGTCGGCTCTGACTGCGGGTCACAACCAGTGCCTTTTGGGGGTTGCTTGGCCAGTTCTCCAGGTCCCCCCCCATCAATACCTCAGTGGGCAAATACGGGTGTACCCCCACATTTTTGGGGCCCTTCTTGGCCCCCCACTTTAGGTGTACCCTTGCCACGGGCACTTTGACTGGTGTTCCGCCCACCCCCGTCAGGGTCAGGTAGGAGTTGGGCACCACCTGATCTGGGGCCACCACCTCGGGCCGGGCCAGCGTTACCTTTGCGCCCGTATTCCAGTATTTATTGACCTTTCTTCCATTCACCTCCAGGGGAACAAGGTACTCTCTCCGGAGGGACAGCCCCGCGCCCACCGTATAAACCAAAAACCCTGAGTCTGGGGCATTCAGCCCCCTAGAGGAGCTGGCCTGGGGCCCTTCTTTCTCTTGAGCAGTTGATAAGCTGCCAGCCCCTTTTGCGTGAGAAGCCTGCCCCTTGTTTGTTTGGGCCTTTACCAAGTTAACCCTATGCGGGTTTGGTTTGCTCAGTCTGTTTTTGAGCTTGGGGCACTGGGCCCGAACGTGGCCTTTTTGGCCGCAGTAATAGCAGCTTATGTTTTGTGGGTTTCCTTGAGCCGGTTGGTTGTCCCTGACGCTGGGCATTTCCCGTGGGAGGGGATTTCCCATATTTCCCCTTTGGGAGGTTCCAGGGTGACTCTTTTTCTGCATTGCGGCGGGCCTGTTTTTTTGGGGCTCCTCCCTGCCACCCCCTGACCGGCTCTTTACAAACTCATTGGCCAGCTGCCCGGCGTGTTGCGGGTTCTCTGGCTTTTTGTCCACCAACCACAGCCTCAGGTCGGATGGGCACCGCTTATACAGTTGCTTCAGTACCAGCAGTTTAATTAGGTCCTCCTTTGTCTGGGCCCCACCAGCCCACTTGCTGGCGTATTTTTTTATGCGGACGGCTAGTTGCAGATATGAGATCTCAGGGGTTTTATCTTGACTTCGGAACCTTTTCCGGTACATCTTAGGAGTTAGCCCAAACTTACGTAGCAGGGCCCTTTTGAATAGTTTGTAGTCCCCTTTTTTTGCCTTTTCCAGTTGGCGGTACAATGCCACGGCTTTGGGGTTTAGTAAGGGGGTAAGGACCCGGAGTCTGTTCGCGGGATTAACCCGGTGCAGCTTGCAGGCCGTCTTAAAGGCCTCCAGGAAGTTATCCATGTCCTCCCCCTCCTTGTATGGGGCCATGATGCACTTATCAAAGCTCCGTGCAGTCCTGGGTCCCCCCTCACTTACCGCAGCCGGGGGTTTGCTGCCCTTCAATTTCGCCAGTTTCAGGTTATGCTGACGCTGTTTTTTATTTTTCTGTTTTTGTCTTTTATTTTTCTTCCGTTTTTGCTGACGCTGTTTTTTTTTACGCTGATGCTGTTTCTTTTTATGCTGTCTTTGTTGTTTACGATTCTTTAGCTTTTTTAGTTTTAGCTCTTTTTTTTATTTCAGCCAATTCCGCTCCCCGGATGCCGAACGTCGCCGGGAGGATCCTCTGCTGGCCGGCGAGCTTCGCCGGGAGGGTCCCCTGCTGGCCGGGGGGGCCACGGCGCCTTCGGTATTTGCTGGGCTCCTCCCCACCCTTCCCTTAGGCATAGGAAGGAGGGGTCTTGGGAAGCCCTCAGCAGCCGGCTGACCACTTCCAGCTGGGACAGACACTGGGGCCTGCGCTGCATTTGCCATGCTGCTTCCCTGAGACACAGGGATCAGTTCATTTGCGCGATCTTTCTTTTTTAGCCGGGCAATGAGCTGTGCTTTGGTGAGCCTCCCAATGCGCAGCCGCCTCTGCTTGCACAGCTCCACCAGGTTGCTCTTAAGCCGCTTGGCATACATTTTTCTGCTGGCCACTCACCGGCCTGTGTGCTCACAGCTCCCCACAGTTCCCAGGGGGACCCCTAGTGTGCCAGCCCTTCTTGAGGTTACCGCCTTTTTGCCAGGGTCGAGCTGCAGACTCCTCCGCCCCTGGGACCACTTGCTGCGATCCCCCCGGGGGACCCTGTTACTGCAAAAGTTTTTTTTGCTGGTCACACACTCCCAGGGGTAATAACCGTTTTTTTCCCACTTTTTAGCCGGCCTGGTTCCCGTTAATTTCCCTTCGTTTTACTGCTCCCCAGTCACTTACTGCAGGAAGCGCCGTCCACGGGGTGCAGTAGATTTTGCCGCTGCCACCAGTTGTCACGGCGTATTGGGGGACTTAGGGCCCTGCACCCCCGGCTTCCTGCGATTTACCATAACTTTCAGCCAGCCAGTAGAGCAGAAGGTTTATTTGGATGACAGGAATACAGTCCAAGACAGGTCTTGCAGGCACAGACAACAGGGCCCCCCTCAGTTAGGTCCAGCTTGGGGTCCCAGGGCATGCCAGCCCACCCCCCTTTGGGGGGTCAGAGCCATCTCTGCCTCCCAGCCATCTCTCCAGCCCGCTTCCAGCACTCTGCCTTCAGCGACCCCTCCCACAGCCTTTGTTCAGTTTCCCGGGCCCCGGAGTCACCTGACCTCCAACCCCTTCCTGGGTTCTCATGTTACAAGCTCAGGTATGTTCCCTTGGGCCGACTCCCATCCCCCGATGCAGACCATCCTAGTCACACTCCCCTGTCAGCATTCCCACACCCCAGCAAGAACAGTCCCAGTTTGTTACAGTTTTACTGCTACTTCTTGTCAGTATTCTGCTGTGTGTGCATTTCCTGCTGTATCGATAGTTTCTGTAAGGAAGTCATTCCCGTCTTCTGTTGTCACACAAGCACATACAACAGGATCATTGTAGACAGTGCTCCACCCATCAAGACTCAGGTTAACAATTTTACCCTCTAGACGTTTTGCTCACTGCTCAATTTCTCTTTCATACACTTTATCCAGCAATTTGCCTGTGACATCGGCTCTGTTGGGTGGATTCTATCCTGGTCTTAATGATGAACCATATTCATGAAGTGTGGATTCTCAGTTATACAGAAAGGAGAGTGTGTTGCATAAACAAACCGGGCAATTTTTTCGTCAATTACCTCTTTTTGTAATCTGCTGGTTCTTATCACAAACTTCTCTATGGTTGTTTCTGGATGATGGAGGTTTTTTTTTCTCTTTTTGCTACAGGTGATATACTGTGGCTATGTGACACACATAATGTGACTGAAACACTGGCAGATAACTCTGAAATTATAGAAAATGATGGTGAACTTGAAGGTGGATAGTCTTCCGAATCCTGTATGTTGAGGATGGATTCTCCTAAACAAAATAAGTCAATGCAGTTATTTCATTATTATTACCATTCCGCCCATTGCATTCACCGACACGCAGTACTTTAAAGGTGACATTATAAAAGGAAGATCTGCTATTTCAGCTATTTATTTTTTATCACAACTGCATCTAAGATGATAGTACCATAGAGTAGCAACTATATTTTTTGCTCAAACATGAGAATTCAAGCATAGTCCAGAAGGAAGACAGGCAGTCCTTAAGAAAGAAGTATGAAATGAAAGTTTACCAACCTGAAGATCCTGCATGTTCAGACATGTTCCTTTCATCATCTTCAACGCAGCTTCCTCCTGAGAAGGAACACTACTCATGATGTTGTTTCATTCCGGCAACCAGGCCTTGCATTTCTTTGTTGCACTCTTTGCATTTTGCACACATGCCTGTCTTACCCACAGGTAGCGGAATTTCATTAAAATATTCCCAAACTGGGTCTCTTTTACGGCCTGCTGCCATTATAGGTTTTCCCTTCTAGTGAGAGAATGGTATGGTAGATCTCAAATCAATGAAGGCTACACTCAGAAGGACCTCAAGACTTCTGGAATATGCTGCTCAAACAGTTTAACTTTCATTTCTGGTGCCTGTCCCTCCCTTCTCACATTTATCTCCAGACTTCTTCTCCTTGTCCAGATCTATTGCGCCCCCAACAATCTTCTGTTCATTGAACTTTTTGAAACTTTGCACTTTTAGAGAGAGGTAAGGGGTTGACTCTGTGTACACAAATTTGCAGAGGGACAATGGGGTTGAGGTCTGTTATTTCTCACCTCTCTATATTATTTGTTTATTTATTTAAAAACATTTTAGCTGTTAATTAGCATGTTATCTCTGGAGACACAAATCCACAGTTTGAGAACTGCAAAGCTAAGCATCTCTGATGGTATCTTCTAGCCTGAGCACTGAGTCCCATTGGGTAGGTAGAAAGATTAACTAAATAATCTGTACAGAAGCCTGTGGAACCCCATAAGATTGGGTCCCTAATCCATGAACTATTGGAACTCATTTACAAAACATGACATGACTATATTGTCTCCTACTATAGAATTCGAATTGATAATCCCTAGTCCATCATGAGAGATCTTTGAGCTATAATGTAGCTTAATTAAAACTATCTTTAGATAGTTTTTTTTTCCTCAAAAAGCATTTTTTCAAAAAACCCGATTTAAATAAAAAAAATAATTGACTTTTATCCACCCAGGTGCTGGGGGATGCAGAGGGGCTCATGCGGGGGCGGGGGTCCGATGGGATCGATGCAATGGGTGGGGGTGGGATGGGCTCCAGTTAATGGAGGGGTTTCCGCTCCCAACAGGAAGGCAGCGATTACTCTGTGGGGTATCCGATTGGGGGGGGAGGGGTAGTGAGACCCAGCAACTCATGTCACACACGGAACCACTTATAGCCATGGAGCATTGTAGCTAGGTGGGAGCTGGTGCCCCCTAGTGGGCAGGGCCCCGTGTCCCATTCCCCACCACCCTGAGCCAGCCAGTCCACGCCCTGGGGTGCATCGGGGCTGGCGCCCCCTAGAGGGGAAAGGCCCAGTGTCTCATTCCCCGCCCCCCTGAGCCAGCCCGTCCCCGCCCTGGGGTACATCGGGGCTGGCGCCCCCTAGAGGGGAAAGGCCCAGTGTCTCATTCCCCACCCCCCTGAGCCAGCCCGTCCCCGCCCTGGGGTACATCGGGGCTGGCGCCCCCTAGAGGGGAAAGGCCCAGTGTCTCATTCCCCGCCCCCCTGAGCCAGCCCGTCCCCGCCCTGGGGTACATCGGGGCTGGCGCCCCCTAGAGGGGAAAGGCCCAGTGTCTCATTCCCCGCCCCCCTGAGCCAGCCCGTCCCTGCCCTGGGGTGCATCGGGGCCGGCACCCCCTAGAGGGGAAAGTCCACGTGTCCCATTCCCCGCCCCCCTGAGCCAGCCCGTCCCTGCCCTGGGGTGCATTGGGGCTGGTGCCCCTTAGAGGGGAAAGGCCCCGTGTCCCATTCCCCGCCCCCCTGAGCCAGCCCGTCCCTGCCCTGGGGTGCATCGGGGCTGGTGCCCCCTAGAGGGGAAAGGCCCCGTGTCCCATTCCCCGCCCCCCTGAGCCAGCCCGTCCCTGCCCTGGGGTGCATCGGGGCCGGCGCCCCCTAGAGGGGAAAGGCCCAGTGTCTCATTCCCCGCCCCCCTGAGCCAGCCCGTCCCTGCCCTGGGGTGCATCGGGGCTGGTGCCCCCTAGAAGGGAAAGGCGCTGAGCGGCTCTGTGGCAGGTGACGGGGCGTTTCAGCCCTTTGGCGGGTGGTGGATTCGGCCGCGCTCTCTCGCTCTCCATGATGTGTCTGCCCCCTGTTGTCTCTCCTGGACAGATGGAGCGCGTGGTCCCGCTTCAGGCATCTCGAACCGCCCTGCCGGTCCTGGCCAAGGTGAGTGGCCCCTGTCGGCCCAGCCCCAATCCCCTCCTGGCTGCCTTTGGTGGGGGGAGTGGAAACAGCCCCCTCCGTGCCCCCCTGCTCCCAGCCTCACTCCGCCCTGCTGCCCCCAGGTTGCCCCCGGCACAGCACAGCCAGGCGCCATGGAGGAGCCGATGTGCCTGATCGAGAACAGCCCGGATGGGGAGCTGCAGCTGAACCAGCGAGCCCTGGCCCTGCTCCAGAGCGTCCGCCAGCCCGTGGTGGTGGTGGCCATCGCCGGGCTGTACCGCACCGGCAAGTCCTACCTCCTGAACCGACTGGCCGGCAAGGACCGGGGAGGTGAGCGCTGGGGGGGATATGAGGTGGATGGGGCCGTGGGGCTGATCCGGGGGCAGGGAGGGGGGAGGAAAACCAGGCTATATGGCCGGTGGGGTGATCCAGGGTAGTGGGGAAGGGTTGACAGAGGTCATCAATCCCATTGGCCCCTCTCTGCCCCCAGCTCTGGGACGGGATTGGGGTCTAGTTGTCAGAGCAGGGGGGTGGGAGCCAGGACTCCTGGGTTCTATCCTGGCTCTAGGTGAGGAGTGGGGGCTAAGTGGTTAGAGCGGGAGGGGCCGGTTGGGAGCCAGAACTCCTGGGTTCTCTCCCAGCTCTAGGAGGAGAGTGGGTGCAGGGGTTAGAGCAGGAAGTGAGGGGCTGGGACGCAGGACTCCTGGGTTCTCTCGCTCGGCATCTTTCCCAGCTCCGCCTCTCTCTCTCCCCAGGGTTCTCGCTGGGCTCCACCATCCAGTCGCACACCAAGGGCATCTGGATGTGGTGCCTGCCCCACCCCCGCCGGGCCGGCCACACCCTGGTGCTGCTGGACACCGAGGGGCTGGGCGACGTGGAGAAGGTGATGAGGGGGGGAGGGAGGGTGCTAGGTCTCAGCTCCAGGGAGACTTTAAGCGAGTCCTGGGGAGACCAAGCACCCCCTGGAGGAGGGGAGGGGCCCTGGGTCTGGGGGTGGGTGGTCCAGGGGTCAGCATGGGTTTATCTCCCCTGCCCAATATCCCCGCTCCCCTCCCCACATACCCGACCTGCAGGAGGAGCTCCAGCTCTCTGCCCATATCCCCCTGTCACATACTCCCAGGTCCCTTAGAGGACCCCCCTTCAGTGTGACAGCCCCCGCCCCGCAAGGATCCCACGTTCTCTCTGCAGGCAGGCCCTTTAGCCCTGCACCTCTGGGACTGCACCTCTGAGCCCTCAGCAGCCTGTCTCTGCCATGGGCCCTCTCAGGGAGTCCCCTCGATCTGGGCCGCGGGACCCCCACCCCCAGAGAGAGCAATTCCCCCCCCGCCCCCAGACCTCCAGCCTGCAGGGACTCTGCCAGCGTCACACAGGAGATGTATTGAGCGTCTGGACCCAGCCCAGGCAGTTCTCAGGGCCCTCGGGCCTGGCCAGTCTCAGCCCCGGCCAGCTGGGTCTGTCCGCCATGGGTCCGGCTGCTCCTTGTCCCCTGCCCAGCCCCACCCTGCCCCCTCCTTCCAGCCCAGCCCCCTAAATCTCCTCCCCCACCCGCCCCTCCTCCGCCCTTTGTTTTCAGTCCCAGGTGAACAGGCCGCTGGACCCCTCTGCGGTCCTTTGTTCCCCCCTGGCTGGACCTGGCTGGTCAGGTCCCTGGGCCCCTCTCTCCTCAGCCCATTGACCCCCCACTGGCCAGAACTGGCTGCTCCCAACCTGGGCTGGGCCCCCCGGTCACCAGTCGCTGGGTCCCCAATCTCCAGGCCGGTGTCCGGGGTCCCGGCTGCTAGGCGAGGTCACACCTGGTCCCCTGCAATTACAAACCCCCTCCCACCTCCTCGTTACACACACAGCACATGGGGAAACAGAGGCACACACAGTGTTCATGCAAAACACTAAGAAAAGCTCATAACGCCCCAAAACCTTGCCTCTCTGCAGTGGGGTTTGAGGGGTGTGCTTCCCTCTGTGCCTGCAGGGGGAGCTCCAGCCCCCTGCCCCATATTCACCCTGCCCCACCCCTCTGCAGTGGGGTCTGCCACTGACGCCCTGCGATTTCTCCCTTTCCTCCCCGCACAGGGCAACGTGAAGAACGACGCGTGGATCTTCACGCTGGCCGTGTTGCTCAGCAGCACCCTGGTCTACAACAGCCTGGGCACCATCGACCAGTGCGCCCTGGAGAAGTTGCAGTATCCTGCCCCTGCTGGGAGGGACCCAGGAGTCCGGGAGGTGGAGGCAGCTGTGATGCCCCCTCATAACCGGGTCGCCCCTGTTGAACCCTGATGGGTACAGGGGTCTGGGGCGGGTGCCAGTAGCCAGTGCCACAGCTGGGTGCGGTTCTCAGGGGCAGTGGGGTGAGGACTGTGGGTGCTGGGCTCAGGGACCCCCTGCAGGGGGCACCGTGTCTCTGGTTCCTTAGCCGGCCTCCAGCTATGTGACGGAGCTGACGGAGCGCATCAAGATGAAGGCGGCCGGCAGGGGCGGCCGGCAGGAGGGGGAGGATTCGGCCGAGTTTGTGCGGTTCTTCCCGGCCTTCGTGTGGGCCGTGCGGGATTTCGCGCTGCAGCTGGAGCTGGACGGGCGGGAGATCACCGAGGACGAGTACCTGGAGAACGCCTTGAAACCCAGAGAAGGTGCCAACCATGGGTGGGGACCGGGCAGGTTGTGCCTGGGGGGTTCCTCTGGGGGGCAGGGAGGGTGCAAGATCCCAGGGTAGATGGGCCCGTGGGTCTGCTGGGGGCTGTTGGAGGGGCTGGGCATACCAGTCTGGCTGGGCCCGTGGGTCTGTGAGGTGGGGGGGTCCCCAGGATGCAACCTGGACTGTGGGACCACTGAGCCCTCTGTCCCACCAACCTGGAGTCTCCCTCTGATACTGTGATGCTGTTGCCAAGCCACAAACCTGGCAGTCACTTCACTCCCACAGGCACCCACAGCCACCCCCACCTGAGTTACACGAATTCTCCCGGCCACTCAGGAACCACCGATCGAGAGGCTGCAGCCAATTCCCCCAGTTCCCCAGCCTGGCATCCCAGAGCTGTACTGTCCTGCCCTGGTCAGAAGCCTGGCCAGTGTAAGTTCATCACCCCGTCGTCCCCTCCCTCGATGTGGAGAGGACATACAGTAGACTTGGTAACCTGAGCTGAGATTCCCCAAGCACTTCAAGCAAATGCACTGTTTTAGGTAGAAGGTAGAACAGGTTTATTAACTGCAGACAGAGAGATTTGAAGTGATTATAAGTAATAAGTGTAGAGATCAAAATTGATTGCAGTCTGAGTTCAACAAACTAAACAGGATTTAACTCAAGCAGTATCTCACCCTGACAAATGGGACAAGCCGGTCACAGATCCTCAATACACAGGCTGGGACTCTCCTCCAGCCTGGGATTGTCCTCCCCAGTTCAAAGTCTTTGTCCTCCAGATGGTCCTCCAGGCGTTGGGCTGTGGGGGTTTGAGGCCAAGCCATGATGTCACTTCCCCTCTTTTATAGTTTCTTCCAGCTTGCTGGAAAGATCTTTTGACGTGAGGATCAGGCAGGCCCGTCGGTCAAGCCGTCTCCAATGTCTGTGCTCTCTCTGAGAAGTCTCTGGGACAGCCATTGGGAGTGTGGATTCCCTTCGATGGGCCGTCGGCACGTCTGGCTGCTCCATTGTTACACCTGAAAGGCTGGTTGTGGGGTGTTCCCAACCTCACAACATATTTCAGTAACATACGCGTAGCCAAACGTTGTAACTCCCCATTCAATGCTGGCACATCCAATCCAACAGGGTATTAATGTTCAAGAGATCAAGACTTTTAGAATGATCCCTCACAAGGCAGACTGTGTACAAAACACATCCTAATTATATGACAGTGTGAATATGGGGGTTCTAGGGTGCTACTTTGTGGTACAGAGGGTCAGTCTGATGGGGGCAGCAGGGGGTGCTGGGGGTACCAGGTTGACTGGGGCTGAGGGTCTAATGGGGGCAGCGGGGAGGGGCTTGGGGGTACCAGGCTGGCTGGGCCCGTGGCTCTGACCCTGGGGTCTCTCCCAGGCCAGCCCGAGAAGCTGGATCTGCCCAAGAAGTACCTGCGCCAGTACTTCCCCTCCCGCAAGTGCTTCGTGTTCGACTGCCCGGCCCCGCGCCGCGACCTGGCCCGGCTGGACGAGCTGCCCGAGGCAGCGCTGATCCCCGACTTCCTGGAGCCGGCGCAGCGCTTCTGCAGCCACATCCACCAGCACGCGGGCACCAAAACCCTCCCCGGCGGCCACGTGGTGACGGGCACCTGTGAGTGGGGATCAGGGCGCGGCCCTCAGGGGGGCATTGGGGTTTGGCCCTCAGGAGATGATGGGGACGCGGCCCTTGGGAGAGGATAGGGCTGTGATGTGTGATGGCGATGCGGATTGGAGCACGTCCCAGGGAGATGGGGATGGGGACTCATCATGGGAGCACCGGAAGGGGATTAGAGCATGTCCCAGGTGCGTACCGGGGGGGAAGGGGACGGGGAATGGAGAACGTTCTGAGAGGGCTGGGGACGGGGGTGCATCCCAGGCTTGGTGAATGTGCAGCAGGGTCTGCCCCTGCCCCCCTCCGGCCGCGCTGGGCCCCCTGGCGCTGCCGCTGCCCCCCTCCGGCCGCGCTGGGGAACCTGGCGCTGCCGCTGCCCCTCCGGCCGCGCTGGGGAACCTGGCGCTGACCCTGCCCCTCCGGCAGTGCTGGGGAACCTGGCGGTGACCTACGTGGACGCCATCCGCAGCGGGGTGGTGCCCTGCATGGAGAGCGCGGTGCTGGCCCTGGCGCAGATCGAGAACTCGGCGGCGGTGGGGGAGGCCGTGGCTGTCTACGAGGAGCAGCTGGAGCGGTGGGCGGCGCTGCCCACGGAGAGCGTGCAGGAGCTGCTGGAGGTGCACGCCCAGTGCGAGCGGGAGGCGCTGCGGGCGTTCATGGCGCGCGCCTTCAAGGACGATGAGCAGCAATACCAGCGGCACCTGAAGGTACCAGGGACCCTGCGATGGGGGCACAGCCCCTCCTGCCCCAGCCTGCAGCGACCCACAGGGGAACAGGGCACGGGGCATTTCCGCTCCAGGGGGCGCTGGCCCCGCTCTGGCCCCAGGGTGGGGACTGGCTGGCTCCATGTGCCAGGGAATGGGATCCAAGGTCTTTTCCCTCTAGGGAGCGCTGGCCCTGATCTGACCCCGGGGCGAAGGGGGGGAGTGGCTGGCTCTGTGGAGTGGGGAATGGGGCATGGGGCCTCCAGGGCGTGCTGGCCCCAGGGCAGGGAACTGTCTGGCTCTCTGGGGCAGGGAATGGGGCACGAGGCCTTTCCCCTCCAGCGGGCACCGGCTCCGATGTCCCCTCTCTCCGCAGGACAAGCTGGACTCCAAGCGCGCTGAGCTCTGCCGCCGGAATGAGCAGGCATCGTCGGACCGGTGCACGGCTGCGCTGAGGGAGCTGTCGCAGGAGCTGGAGGAGCGGGTCTGCGAGGGGAGCTACTCGGTGCCCGGGGGCTACCAGCGCTTCCTGGCCGACCAGCGGGAGATGGTGGAGAACTACCAGCGGGTGCCAGGGAAAGGGATCATGGTGAATTGACTGAATAGCATCAACTGGGGCTGGGAGCCAGGACTCCTGGGTTCTCTCCTGGCTCTGGGAGGGCAGTGGGGTCTGGTGGTGAGAGCAGGGGTCTGGGAACCAGGACTCCTGGGTTCTCTCCTGGCTCTGGGAGGGCAGTGGGGTCTGGTGGTGAGAGCAGGGGGCTGGGAACCAGGACTCCTGGGTTCTGTCTCTGGCCGTGGCTCTGAGCTGCACACAGCCTGCAGGCGCCCTAACGGGGAGAAGTATCGATGGCGTCGCTGGATCCCTCAGTCAGTTTGTGGTCCGGACTCATATTTGGCTGATGGGATGCGAGGGCAGTGTGGAGGCTCTGGCTGGTCTGGGGTCCCCTGGTGTCTGTGTGGGGGAGGGGGTAGATGTAGGAGGGAGGGGCTGTGGGGGGGCAGGTTTAGGCAGTGTGGGCCCCTCGATTGGGGGGGCTGGTGTGGGGGGGCAGGCAGGAGGGGCTGTGTGCCCCTCGATCTGGGGGAGGCAAGTGGGAGGGGCTGAGGGCCCCGGCTCACCCCCTTTCTCCCCGGTGCCCCCAGGCGGCCGAGGTGCTGCAGCAGTTTCTGAAGTCCAAGGAGACGGTGGCCCAGGCCGTCCTGCAGACGGACCAGAGCCTCACGGACAGACAGAGGGAGATCGAAGGTGACTCCAGAGCTGGGGCCCGTAGTCCTGTGACTCCCACGGCCCTATGGATCTGGTGATCCCTTGGCCACAGACTCCCCCCCCGAACGCCATGGCCCCATAGACCCCGTGACCCCTGGCCTTCACGGCTCCATAGATCCTGTGACTCCTGGACCCCACAGATGCCAGGGCTCTGCAGAGTAGGGGCTCTGTGGTGGCAAAGGCCTTGTGACCCCAGCACCCTATAGGTCCAGTGATCCCAACCTAGGGCCCCATACATCCAGTACCCCATGAATTTGTGACCTCAGGGCCAGGGCTCTGTGCCCCACAGGCCTGGAGACTCCTAGTCTCCATAGATGCTGTGACATAGGGTCCCATACATCCAGTGCCCCAAAGATGATGTGACCCCCAGGGCCCCATACATCCAGAGCCCATGGATGTGGAGACCCCAGGGCCAGGGCTCTGGCTCCATAGATCCAGTGCCTCCTGGGTGCCGATGACCCAGTGACCCTGGGCCAGGCCCCCCTCTGCACCCCGAGCCCTTGGTCCTGACCATGTGCCCCCCCCAGCGGAGCGGGCGCGGGCCGAGGCGGCCGAGCGGGAGGCCCAGCTGAGCCAGGAGATGCAGGCCAAGACGGAGCAGCTGCTGCAGGACCAGGAGCGCAGCCACGAGGAGCACGTCCGGCAGCTGACGGCCAAGATGGAGCAGGACAGGAGGCAGCTGCTGGCCGAGCAGGAGAGAGTGCTGGCCCTGAAACTGCAGGTACCTGCCCCGGGCCCCTGGGGAGCTGGGACTGGGACTGAGTTGCCTCGGGTGGGGAGAGGTGGGAGCCAGGACTCTTGGGTTCTAGCCTGGATCTGGGAGGGGAGTGGTGTCTAGTGGGTTAAAGTGAGGGTGGATTCTATCCCAGCTGCCCCCTTCCCCACAGCCCCGTGTCAGTGGTGCTAACCCTCAGCTGGCTCCATCCCGCAGGACCAGGCGCAGCTGCTGGGCGCGAGTTTCCAGAGGGAGGCGGCGCAGATGCAGCAGCAGATGCAGCAAATGCAGGAGATGCAGAACAAGAGAAAACGGCGCAAGCGGCGCAGGTGGTACCGTTTCGGGTTCTGATGGGGGTGAGAGGAAACTTTAACCGTGATTCCAGGGGCTACGCAGGCACCTGAAAACTCTCAGGTTGTTTTGCAGATAATAACTTAGAAATTAGCTGACAGGAGCTCTGTATTTAATTGCTATATAAAGAAATCAAATGAAATAAACAGCGCCACTCAGCTCTAATCCTAACATGCTCTGACATCTTGGGGCACGTCACTGGAGGGGCACTGCAGTTAGGTTAATGTCTAGTCTTACTTTGTTACTAACTCTTGAATACAACAATTGAAACTATGGTAGAAAAATCCCGATGACTTTCTTTTGTTTGGGCTATTTACTTTCTGCAGTTCACCAAGCTTGGAGCTAGGGTGACCAGACAGCAAATGTGAAAAATCGGGACAGGGGGTGGGGGGGTAATAGGAGCCTATATAAGAAATCGGGACTGTCCCTATAAAATTGGGACATCTGATTACCCTACTTGGAGCAGGGGTGGAGGCTATAAAAGGCCCTGAAAACCCCTCCATCTTGTTTTCAATCCTGCTTCTGGTCTCTGGAGGAACCTTGCTACAAACGGAAACTCTGAACAAAGGACTGAAGGGCCCATCCCAGCTGGGGTTGTTCCAGAGACTTGATTTGAACCTGCAGTTTATTCCATCACTGCTGCAAGCCTGAACCAAGAACTTGGCCATTACTGGATGTAATTGATCCATTTAATCAGTTTTAGCTCTCATCTGTATTTCTTTCTTTTATGAATAAACCTTTAGATTTTAGATTCTGAAGGATTGGCAACAGCGTGATTTGTGGGTAAGATCTGATTTGTATACTGACCTTGGCCTGGGGCTTGGTCCTTTGGGATTGGGAGAACCTTTTTTCTTTTACTGGGGTATTGGTTTTCATAACCATCTGTCCCCATAACGAGTGGCACTGGTGGTGATACTGGGAAACTGGAGTGTCTGAGGGAATTGCTTGTGTGACTTGTGGTTAGCCAGTGGGTGAGACCAAAGTCCTCTCTGGCTGGCTGGTTTGGTGCCTTAGAGGTGGGGTGTAACTGCCTGGGGCTGTAACTACCCTGTTCTGAGCAGTTTGTCCTGAACTGACACTCTCTGTTGTGTCCCACCAGAAGCCACATCGTTACACTTGGTTTTGCTCCCATCTATCAGAGTCCTCCTTCCCCACCCCCCAGCATGCAGCAGAGAAAAAGGCTGGTGCAGTGGATGGGGTGCTAGCCCTGAGAGACGTGGGTTCTACTCTCTCCCCCAGCCTCATGGATTTTCTGGCCGACCTCAGGCCAGTGCCTTAGGGACAGGGTTTCAATGGTCTTTAGGCACCCAAAGATGCAGCCAGGTATCCAGTGGGGTTTACAAAGCACCAAACCTTCTAGGCACTTTTGAAAATCCCCCTAGGCCTAAATACCTTTGAAAATCTGGCCATTAGTCTGTGAGTGTCTCAGTGCTCCATCTGTACAATGGGGATAAGAGCCCTGCTCTGCCTCACGAGGGGTGTGAGGAGACCTGGGCTAGAGGTTGTGAGGTGCTCAGATACTGTGGTGATGGGGCCACTAGCCCTTCCCTTGGTTTTCACCCCTTCTTTTCACCCCTCCCTCTTTTCTGAATGTAACCATGGCTGGGTATCTTCTGTGTTCTGTTGTCAATGCCCCCAACCCCCCTGCACACAGAGAGATTCCTGTTTTACAGGCTCATCTAAGGACTTTCAGATCCTTAATTTCATACCCAGCCCTTTCTTCTCTGAATCACCCTGCCCCCGTTTGTAAACAAAACCCTGGGACCCAACCTGGGAGCGGCACCTCTCTGAGCTCACGCTCCAGTAGAACCCTGCAAATCTGTGGGTATCCGCTTTCTATCTGTGGACCATTTTTCTGGATAGCAGCGTGGCTACGGATACAAATTTTGTATCTGTGCAGGGCTCTCACAGTAAGAGTCGGGAGGGCAGCTGTGAGGAACCGTGGTGCAGACCCTCCACCTGCCCTGGCTGGGGTCTGCTCGGGGCCCCCGCCCAGGGCAGGTGGAGAGTCCCAGACTCCCAGCTGCCTGCGTGGCCGGGGTGTGGCTCCGAGCTCCCCCCACATCCCCCGCTGGAGCGCCACGCGGGCAGCTGTGGGGAGCCTGGGTCCCTCCACCTGCCCTGGGCAGAGGGCCTGAGCAACCCCTGAACAGCTCCTCCAGTGTGGAGCCGTGGGGAGCCAGGGTGGACCCTCCGCCTGCCCGCGGTGCAGGGTGGGGAGGGGCAGAGAGCAGCCCCTGGCTGTATCCCCGCCCCCCAGGCTCCCCACCTGGCCGAGGGCAGCTGGAGGGTCTGTGACTCTTCCGGGGCTCCCCACAGCTGCCCGCGCGGCTCTCCCTGACCGGGCTCTGGCTTCAGCCCGGCCATGGTAAGTAGAGTAAGCCACGGGAGCGGTTAGCCACGGGAGCGGATGTGGATACACATTTTTGTACCCACCCAGGGCTGTACAGTTAAGAGCTCCACCTGGGGCTGGGACATGTACTGAAACTTGGGGGGAGGGGGGAAAGACCCCCTTTCCTCCCCTAAATGGCATCCCTGGCCCATGGAGCTGGAGTAGTTCCCAGCATGCAATGGGCCAGTGCAGCCCATGGAGCTGGAGTAGTTCCCAGCATGCAATGCGCCAGTGCAGCCAATGGAGGCAGAGTAGTTCCCAGCATGCAATGCGCCAGTGCAGCCCATGGAGCTGGAGTAGTTCCCAGCATGCAATGCGCCAGTGCAGCCCATGGAGCTGAGGGCTGCCAGCAATCACTGCTCCCAGAGGCAATAGCTCCCATCATGCAATGCTGCAGTGTAGCCTGTGGGGACGACAGCTCCCAGAATGCACTGCTTCATCTGAGGTTTGGCCTTTGAAAGTGTCATACGCTGCTGGAACCAGGGAGGTAAAGCGCTCCCAGAATGCACTGCTCCCACATGACCTAGGGAGGGGACAGTTCCCAGCAGGCATTGCTTCTGTGGGGCTCATGAAGGCAACTGCTCCCAGCATGCACCACTGCAGAGCGGCCCATGGAGGTGGCAGCTCCCAGCATGCTGTGCTGCCGCCTGGCCCAGCAGAAATGACAGAGTCGTCTTAGCCCCAAGGCCAGGACCATTTTCCCCGGGTTGGGGCGCTGACCTCAGTTCTCCACTAAACCCGCGCTGGGGCACTCAGTTCAGCTCAGCCTCTCACTCCCTTTGCACAGTCAGCGGGTAAGACATTGCCCTTAACTTCCTGTGCCAAAGTGCTACTGGTCATGGTGGTAAGTTGCTGCCGTGCCCATCCCAGAGGGGCCACGTCCCTGGGCCAGGTGAGGGGTCCCTATATAACCAGCCCCCCCACCCCAGAGGGGCTGCGTCCCAGCACCGGGCGAGGGGTCCCCATATAATCACCCCTGACCCGGTCCCCATATACCCAGCCCCTGCCCCACCCCAGAGGGGCTGCATCCTGCGCTGGGAGAGGGGGTGTCTGCATGCGGGGCTGCCAGTCTGCGTTTGTTCAGCAGCGGAGGCGGGGGAATCGTTTCTCGTTCTCATTTAGTTCCTGACGGTGGCAGCAGTGACATGAACAATAACAGAGCAGTGCTGAACACAGAGCTTCAAACTCCCCTCCCCGACCCAGGGAGAGAACCCAGGAGTCCTGGAACCCACCCCTGTCCCTGAGCCAGGGAAAGAACCCAGGAGTCCTGGCTCCCCGCTTCCCCCCGTAGGGTCACGGATTTAACGCTAAGTATCAGGGGGTAGCCGTGCTAGTCTGTATCCACGAGAACACCGAGGAGTCCGGTGGCCCCTTAAGGACGAGCAGATTGATTTGGGCAGCCGCTTGCTGACGAAGGGGCTTTTCGCCCAGCTCAATCTGTTAGTCTTTGGTGCCACCGGACTCCTCACTGCTGGGTGGGGGGAAGTGTTGGCAGCCGCGAAAGTGAAAGTGAAAGTGAAAGTCCCGCTTCCCACAGCCCGGGGACACTTCACAGCTTGCGGTACCCCAGCTCCGCTCCAGCCTGGGGTCCTCGCACGGCCCCAGCCAGGTTTGAGCCAGGACGCCTGGGTTCTCTCCCCGGCTCTGGGAGGGGAGTGGGGGCTGGTGGTTAGAGCAGGGGGGGCTGGGAGCCAGGACTCCTGGGTTCTCTCCCCGGCTCTGGGAGAGGAGTGGGGGCTGGTGGTTAGAGCAGGGGGGGCTGGGAGCCAGGACGCCTGGGTTCTCTCCCCGGCTCTGGGAGGGGAGCAGGGGGCTGGTGGTTAGAGCGGGGGGGCTGGGAGCCAAGACTCCTGGGTTCTCTCCCCGGCTCTGGGAGGGGAGTGGGGTCTAGTGGGTTAGAGCAGCGGGGGCTGGGATCTGTCGTCAGCCTTGCCTTTGCTCTGTGCCTCAGTTTCCCCCTCTTTGAAACAGAGCCAGTCAGCTCCCTGCAGAAGGCCTGTGTGGCTGGAGAGCGGGTCCTTTCTGCCCCCTCCTTGTGCAGAGCGGGTGCCCTGCGGTGGGCCTGGCGCTGGTGGTCCCAGCTGGCTCCCAACCGTGGCCCCTCCAGAAGCCAACTGGCATCCCCGCTGCACTGCCTCTGGTGTAACACTGCCTTCTCTCCCCCAGCCCCGTGCGCCCGACCCCCACGGACGCCATGGAGCCCGTCTGCCTGGTAGAGCCGGTGCCCAGCTCTGGTGCCCTGCGGGTGAACCCGGCCGCCCTGGGCCTGCTCCGAGGCCTCACCCGGCCCCTCCACGTCCTCGCTGTCTTCGGGCCCTGTGGCACTGGGAAATCCTTCCTCATGGACCGGCTGGCGGGGCAGGGTGAAGGTGAAGGGACCCCATTGCTCCCCCTTCCCTCTGCCTGTGCCTCCACCATTCCCCTGTGTCCCCCGCCTGGGCCTCCCCCAAGTCCCCTCCTGGGCCTCCCCAACCCCTCGCCTGGGCCTCCAGAACCCCTGCCTCCCCTGATCCTCCGCCGGCACCTCCCCGACCCCCCTCTCCCCACAGCCCCCACTCAGTGCCCCCCTCTGTCCCCACAGGTTTCCCCCGCTCCCCGGGGATCTGGGTGTGGTGCCTGCCCCACCCGACTCAGCCTGACCAGGCCCTGGTGCTGCTGGACACAGAGGGATTCACCGAGCAAGAGGTAGTAGGGTCTAGTGGTTAGAGTGTGTGTGTGGGGGGGGGAAGGGAGTGGGGTCTGGTGGGTTAGAGCAGAGGGGGCTGGCAGCCAGGACTCCTGGGTTCTCTCCCGGCTCTGGGAGGGGAGTGGGGTGCAGTGGTTAGAGTGTGTGTGGGGGGGCGGGGGGCTGACAGCCAGGACTCCGGGGTTCTCTCCCGGCTCTGGGAGGGCAGTGGGGTGCAGTGGTTAGAGTGTGTGGGGGAAGGGGGGAGCTGGCAGCCAGGACTCTGGGGTTCTCTCCGGCTCTGGGAGGGCAGTGGGGTGCTGTGGTTGCAGGGGGGGCGGGGGGCTGGCAGCCAGGGCTCCGGGGTTCTCTCCCGGCTCTGGGAAGGCAGTGGGGTGCTGTGGTTGTGGGGGAGGGGAGCTGGCAGCCAGGACTCCGGGGTTCTCTCCGGCTCTGGGAGGACAGTGGGGTGCTGTGGTTGCAGGGGGGGCGGGGGGCTGGCAGCCAGGACTCCGGGGTTCTCTCCGGCTCTGGGAAGGCAGTGGGGTGCTGTGGTTGCGGGGGGTGGGGGGGCTGGCGGCTGGCAGCCAGGACTCCGGGGTTCTCTCCGGCTCTGGGAAGGCAGTGGGGTGCCGTGCTTAGACCCGCTGCTCATGTGCCTCTCGCTGCCGTTGCAGGGCGATGAGACGAAGCTCTCCCGACTCTTCCTCCTGAACGTGCTGCTCAGCAGTGTCTTTGTCTATAACACCAGGAGTGAGGGCGACCCCCAGAGGCAGCTCGACCGCCTGACGTATCCTTCCCAGCACGGCCCCCACCCTGCTCTGGGGCCGGATCGGGGCCGGCGCCCCTGATGGGGAAAGGCCTCATGTCCCATTCCCTGCCCCCCTGTGCCAGCTGGTCCCCCCACTTTGAGGCTGGATGAGGGCCGGCGCCCCCTGGAGGGAAAAGGTGTGTCCCTCCCCCCCGGTCTCTAGGATATTACTGGCCCCTGAGCCAGCCAGTCCCTGCCCTGCGGTCAGATGGGAGCTGGCGCCCCCTAGAGGGGAAAGGCCCCGGCCTCATTCCCCGTTGTCCCCCCACAGCCAGTTCCCTGCCCTGGGGCCGGATGGGAGCTGGTGACCCAGAGGGGAAAGGCCCCATGTCCCATTCGCCCCACCACCTCCACCCCCGCCTAGTTCGGTTCCCGTCGCTCGGCCCTCTCTTTTCCTTCACGGCGCCCCCTGCAGGTACGTGAGGGATCTGCCCCGGGTAGTGCGAGTGCTGGACGAGTGCTCCTGGGATAATAGCTTCCTTCTGAGCAGCGTGCTGCCCGACTTCGTGTGGTGCCTGCGGGACGTGGCGCCCGACCCCTGCCTGGACGAGGTGCTGGAAGCCACGGCCCACGAGCTGGACTCGGCTCTCAGCTCCCCGCAAGGTGCATGGCCATCGGGGCCCTTCCCCCAGGGGAGAGGAACCCCGGCGTCTGGGCTGGTCCCCAGCCCAGCTCAGGTTCCATCCTGCCTCCCCAACTCACCCCTGCCGTCTCAGAGGGGTACAGGAGCCTGCTTCACTTCCTGTCCTAAACGAGCACTGGTGTGAAACAACCTCTGCGCCCTGCCCCGGAGGTGGCTGCATCTCCATGATGCATGAGGGGTCCATGTATCAACAGCTTTTGTGCCCTGCCCCAGAGCGGCCACATCTCTGCCCTCAGTATCCCTTGCCTCTCTGTGTGACCCCAGGGTTCACCTGCCACCCCCCTTTCTCTCGCAGATTCGGAGGACTCCCCGTCCAGCTGCGTACAGAGATTATTCCCCTGCCGGAAGCTGTTCCATTTCTGCTCCCCTCGAGCAGATGGAGGGCACGGCAAGCCGCCGGCTCTCACAGAGCAGCTGCACCCCATGTTCCAGGAGCAGATGGGGCGTTTTAAGGACTACGCCTTGAGCCGGAGCCCGAAGACCGTGGTGGGGAACAGAGTGGTTGATGGGGCGTGTAAGTGTCTGGCTGGGGGTGGGTGGGCAGCCTGTGGGGTGTCTGTACAGCGCCTAGCGCAATGAGATCATGGGCCCGGACCGGGCAGCCTCAGTGCTACCGTAAGACACCTAATAAATAGCAATCCTAGAGTATAGCGCCTAGCGCAAACAGGTTGTGTGCCAGGACCAGGGCGTCTGGGCACTACCGTAATACACCCAATAAATAGCAGTGAAAAGTCAGGCACCTGGGTACTGCTGGACAAATTTGTTTGGTGACAAATGCAGATTTGCAGCAGAGACATTTCCCCTGAATTCCCGTTGCTTTCTCCATATTGTTGGTGTGGTGGGAAAAAACCCCAAACTTCCCCAAATGGCAGAAGTCTGTTTTTTGGTTCAAAACAACTTTCCATTTTGAGATTTCCTGTTTTATTTAAACTGAAAAACTGCCCCCGAAGGCTGGGGCTCTCGGGGTGTCGGTGGAACGTCAGGATTTGGGCTTTTCAATTGGCTGGAAGTTCTGAGCAGTTTTATTCTTTCGTTCGATCCGAAACAATTTGCGTTTTGGAGAATTGCCAGGACCCGAGAGCCCGTCAGTCACCCAGTTCTGGCCCCGGCCTCGGGCTGGAAAATCACCCGCCTCGATGGCTGGGAACAAGGGACTCAGCTGCCTGTAACGATGACGATCCCTGGCTCTTCTCTAGTGCTTCCCAGCCATCCATCTCCAAGGGGTCAGCACCATTGTCCCCCTTGTACAGCAGGGGAAACTGAGGCACAAAGCAGGGCCATGACTTGCCTCCAGCAGGCCAGCGCAGAGCCCGGGTCGGAACCCAGGAGTCCTAGCCCACCCTGCAGCAGCATCACAAACCTCAGTACCTGAGCCAGACCAGAGCGGAGGGGGAGGGGTGACTGGACAGGAGCCCCCAGCCCACCGAATCCTGTTCTGTCCTCTCTCTCCAGTCCTGGCTGATTTCCTGGAGCGTGTCGTGGACCTGCTGTCCCGAGACGAGCCCGTTCTCTTGAATGAGCTCTGCAGTGACCTGCAGGTGAGGGAGGGGCTGGGCGGAAGCGGGCTGGGCGCTGGGAGATGCAGAGGGGCTCATGGGGGGGTGGGACGGGGTCCCATGGGATCTGTGTGGTGGGTGGGGGCTGGGTTCTGGGAGATGCAATGGAGCTCACGTGGGGATGGGGGAGGGGGTCCCTAGGGATCTGTGTGGTGGGGGGAAGGGAGCTGGGGGAAGCAGAGGGGCTCATGCAGGGGCAGGGCGGGGGTCCCTTGGGATCTGTGCGGTGGGTGGGGGCAGGGAAGGCTCCAGTTAACAGGGGGGTTTCTGCTCCCAGCAGGAAGGCAGCGATTACTCCGTGGGGTACCCAATGGACCCCATGGGGGGTGCCCCACTCAGGAGAGCAGCAGTCAGCACTGCCCAGCCCTTGGTGCCGGAGCCCAAGGTCAGTCGGGGGCAGCCCCAGGGACTGGGGGGAAGGGGCTGCAGGGGCGTTGGGGGGGGCTGTTCCTGGTCCCAGCACGGTTTAGAGAGAGCTGCGGCTTGGGCCGTATTGGGGGGGCGGGGCTTCCTGTTTGGAACTGGGCTGAGACCCAGCAACTCATGTCACACACGGAACCACTTATAGCCATGGAGCATTGTAGCTAGGTGGGAGCTGGTGCCCCCTAGTGGGGCAGGGCCCCGTGTCCCATTCCCCACCCCCCTGAGCCAGCCCGTCCCTGCCCTGGGGTGCATCGGGGCCGGCGCCCCCTAGAGGGGAAAGTCCATGTGTCCCATTCCCCGCCCCCCTGAGCCAGCCCGTCCCTGCCCTGGGGTGCATCGGGGCCGGCGCCCCCTAGAGGGGAAAGGCCCAGTGTCTCATTCCCCGCCCCCCTGAGCCAGCCTGTCCCTGCCCTGGGGTGCATCAGGGCTGGTGCCCCCTAAAGGGGAAAGGCGCTGAGCGGCTCTGTGGCAGGTGACGGGGCGCGTCAGCCCTTTGGCGGGTGACAGATCCGGCTGCACTCTCTCGCTCTCCATGATGTATCTGCCCCCCGTTGTCTCTTCTGGACAGATGGAGCCCGTGGTCCCGCTTCAGGCGTCTCGACCTGCCCTGCCGGTCCTGGCCAAGGTGAGTGGCCCCTGTCGGCCCAGCCCCAATCCCCTCCTGGCTGCCTTTGGTGGGGGGAGTGGAAACAGCCCCCTCCGTGCCCCCCTGCTCCCAGCCTCACTCCGCCCTGCTGCCCCCAGGTTGCCCCCGGCACGGCACAGCCAGGTGCCATGGAGGAGCCGATGTGCCTGATCGAGAACAGCCCGGATGGGGAGCTGCAGCTGAACCAGCGAGCCCTGGCCCTGCTCCAGAGCGTCCGCCAGCCCGTGGTGGTGGTGGCCATCGCCGGGCTGTACCGCACCGGCAAGTCCTACCTCCTGAACCGACTGGCCGGCAAGGACCGGGGAGGTGAGCTCTGGGGGGGATATGAGGTGGATGGGGCCGTGGGGCTGATCCAGGGGGCAGGATGGGGGGAAGATACCAGGGTAGACAGGCTAGATGGGCCTGTTGCCTGCACAAAATTCTCCGTTACACACACACTCTAGGGGGTGCCCACCCGTACCCAGTTCCTAGGGCGCAGGGCATGCGCTTTGTGGGTCTGCAGGGAAAGACCCTTACCCAGTAATATCCTTCTCCTCTGTTTATTGACAGTTACCAAGCACATGCTACTCCTTACGGGTTTTTGAACATACCATAATTGTAACCGTGCTGCCCACCCTGTATGGAGTGTTTATACATGTGGGGCACATTGAGGCACGACCCTGGACCCTTTTAACCCGGTGAGGTCCAGCTCGTATTGGTGATCTAATAACCTGTCCCGTACGTGACGGGATCCCCGGGGTGCAGCCTGGGACTGTGGGACCACTGGGCCCCCTTAGCTCTCCAGCCTGGGCTGTCTCCCACAATGCTTTGCTAGTGACCAGCAGCAAACCCCTCCCAGCGCTGTGATCACTCAGCACAACCGCATGTGGAGCCCGCACCCAGCTAGATTCCATGAATGCTCCCAGAGCTGGTCTTGGATCACACATGGAAAGGCACCAGCCGAATCTCCCCAGCTCCCAGCGCTGTACCCTAGGAATGTACCGTCTTGCACTGCTCAAGATGAACGGTGCAAATTTATTCATTGGTTCCCCACTTCATCAATGGAAAGTGGACATACACCAGCCTTTGCAAACCTGAGCAGATTCACCAAACACTTCAGGCAAACTCACTGGTAACGATAAACAGTTAAACAAATTTACTGACTACAAAAGAGAGATTTAAAGTGATTATAAGTGATAGGGAAAAAGTCCAGAGTTAGTTACCAAAATCAAGTAAAATATAAGCCCGCAGTCTAAACTCCCAACCCGCTTAGCCTGGGCAACATCTAGACTAAGCAGTTTTTCTCACCCCACTGGATATTGCAGTTCATAGTACGCAGGTTTCCCCCTAGAAACCTGGGCCAGTCCCCTCTGTTGGAGTCTTCAGTCTTCCCAGTGTCCTTGTTGCTTGCAGTGTAGGTGGGGACAGGAGAAAGGCCCAGCATGGGGCCCCCGTGTCCTGTTTTATACCCTTAGTCCATGTGCTTGGGGAACACAAGTCCAGGCATGTCTGGGGGCGTTGCTGAGTCCTGAGGCAAGGTTGAGCAGTCCCCCTGGTGTGGCCTCATGCCGGTGAGTCATTGCATTGTAGCTCCTTGCTGGACAATGGCTGGTGATGGTTGTTTGACACCTGCCCGGGCGTTGGTTACTTTCCTTGACATTGTCTCTGGGGAGCTGGTATCTGGGCGCTTCCCAAACCCACAGCATATCTTGGTGACAGCCATACCGCACACTCTCATCACTTCATACGCACGGATAATGCACATATTTAGATGGGACATTGGTTTCCAGCAGATCATAACCTTTGCCATGATACCTCATCTCACGGACTCACAGGACTCGTGCTCTCTCTCAGCTCCATACGGTCCCTGTGGGGAGCCCCCTTCAGTGCAACAGCCCTTCTTAGGGGTCTGCTCTTTCTCGGGGTTTAAGCCGTAGGCCCCTCCACCTCCTGGAGCCGCACCTCTCTGAGCCTTAGCACGTCTGTCTCTGCTGTGGGCCTCCTCAGGGAGTCCCCTCACTCTGGACCCCCTGGGCCTCCACTCCCAGAGGGAATAATGCACTGCAAGGCCACATGGTTCAGGGGATAGCACCTTTCCCTTTCCTACGGTTCTCCCTCCATTGACAAGGGCCAGAGGCCATTGTGCCAGCCTAGGGTTAGATACCTGCCCCTCCTGCGCCTTTCCTGGTATTCTGTATTTCAGTGGGGAACATACTGTCTGTACTGGGGAGGGATAGCTCAGTGGTTTGAGCATTGGCCTGCTAAACCCAGGGTTGTGAGTTCAATCCTTGAGGGGGCCACTTGGGAATCTGGGGCAAAATCAGTACTTGGTCCTGCTAGTGAAGGCAGGGGGCTGGACTAGATGACCTTTCAAGGTCCCTTCCAGTTCTAGGAGATGGGATATCTCCATTATATTTATTTATTTATTTAGATCCTCCAGTGATATACCCCCAGCGCTGCAAGGCCCAGCACTCTTTCTCTTTCTCTCAGGGGGAGACATTTTGCTCAGTGTAATTCTGTGTTTTGGACCCATAAGCCACGATTTGTAACTTCCCGGTGCTTTGCTGCTGTAACAGCGCTGCTCCCAGTGCTACATCAGTACTAGGCAGTTGCGGGGTGGATGGTTCTCCCACCTTTGGATATGTGGGGCCGGGACCTGGGCCAAATCCTCTTTCAGGGTCAGTGATGCCTTTGCCTGATCAGGCCCCCACTGCTGCCCTTTCTTTAGGAGAAAACCCAGTGGGTGACATTTCGGTAACATCTCTCGAGAGGTTCAGGTTCCCAAAAGGGCTCTTAAGGGTGCCACATGAGTGGGGGCAGGACATTTTCCAGTCAGTTCCACCCATTGTGCATCTGGGGTTTGTCCCTCCTTTCCCGATATGACCCCTGAGTCTTTTACCTCTTGCTGTACCAGCTGGGCCTTGCCTCTGCCAGCCTCAAACGTGGTATCTTGGATGATCTGTAACATCTGCTCAGTGGTGCTACCACCCCCTATGGTCCCCAGGCACCCGTATAGCATCAGCATAGGAAATGACCCTCTTTGGGGCTTTGGGTGTCCATTTCCCCCACATCTTAACCACAGGAGTGACCAATTGCAGGTGCATTATGAAAACCCTGGGGACTCTGGTGAAACACAACTGTTGTCCCCTGGAAGTGAACCCAAATTTGTACCAGGACTCAGGGTGCAAGGAGATGGCAGAGAAGGTGTTTGCTAAATCTGTCACTGAGAACCACTCTGCTACTGCGGCGACTCCTTGGTACTTGGCCACTCCCGGGGCAGGGGCAGGGGCAGGGGCAGGGGCTACTGCGTTTAATGCTCTAAAATCCACTGTCCTTCGCCAGGTCTTCCCACCCCCTTTCAGTACAGGCCCATCGGGGCATTATTAGTACTCACCATGTGCCCAATAACGCCCTGTTCTAACAAACGTTCAGTGGTGGATTTGATCCCTTCCTCTGCTTCCGGAGGATACTTGTACTGACGCTGTGGAGTGGGGTGGGGCCCTCCAATTCAAACCTCAGCATCCATTTTCCCACACGCCAGTTTATTTTCAGCCGATACCCCAGGAAACTTGTCCACTCCTGGGTCCCCTTCTTCTGCTTTCCCTCCTTCCGGGGCCTTTACAGCCCACACCTACGTACAGCATTCATGGAGGGGGTGGGTGTTTCTGATGGCTCTTCACTATTTGCCCATAGGAACCCGTTGGCTAAATCCACGATGTGTCTCCCCTCATTAGGGTACGACGTTCCCAATACTCCATCCTCCTTACCCCCATTCCCAGTTTGATCCTGTTTCTGAACAAGGTATTTTACCCATGACTCCCGATTCCCTGTGTGGGTCAGGATCGGTCTTGTGATATACGCTTTCATTGTCTCCCCTGTATAGGATGCTAGTTGTGTTGAATTTTCTGTTTCCTCAGCGTCCCCGGGAAGCCACTGCTCTCCAAGCAGATATTGATGCACCGGTGTCAGTTAGCATAGTGGGGCATGTTTGTTCTCCTAATCTCCCCATTATTGCCCCTACAATGGGAAGCCCCCACTTGTCATACTGTAGTTGGGCCACTACCTCAGGGGGACTCCAGGGAGGTGGGCACCCCTATTGGGGTGGTGCCAGTGCTTCGGGGTCCGTTCTGGGAGCTACAGGAACCTCATCAATCAATTCCTCTCGCCTGTCTGACTGGGCAGCCCTCTGCAGTAACTCACTTGTGGGCTTCCCGTCCCATTTCTCTTCTGGTTCCCCTGCCATCATGAGCTTCCTCCACGCCTCCCCTCTCAATGTACCTTTCCCACCTTCAGCCGGACATCCTCCGTTCTGCATCTGATACCCACGTCCAGATCCATTTCTTCCTCTGGTTCCTCTGCTGCCCAGTGCATCTCCCCGTCCTCTTCCTCTAACATGCCATTGTGCATCGGCCCCTTTTCCCCCCGGCTCCCCTTGGAGATCTGGCGGCCCATTGTCAACAAAAGTTACCGCCTGTACAGGCTCCATTCTCCCGTCCCTATTTCCTTTTCCCGCTTCTCCCTGCATGTCTCGAAAAACTACAGCTGCTCAAAAAATCTCCTGTTTCAACTCCGAGTATCCCCTCGCTGGATCTATGGGTCCTAAAATCACTCTCATTCTTGAATTCAAACCATCTAACAATGCCGTCTGAAAAGCTAAAGTATTGAAATCCGGTGGAGTTCCAGTTCCTACTGGCACAACCCGGCAGCCATGGCCAGTATCTCCTTTTTAATAACATACAATTCCGGGGAGTCACAGGGGCCTGTTCTGTGACATGGAACAATTTCCCTGGTTGTCGGGCCGACATCCCTACCTTCATTGCTTCCTTCGCCCAGCCCCATCCAGTGGCAGGAACACCGTTCGCACCTAACCGCCCCTCAGCACTGCGTACTGCTGCCCAGGGAGAAGTGCTAGAACCTCATCATCTGCCGACTACCACCCGGTTCATGCCAATACCTTCCCCATCCTGTCCAGACACATGTCCCTTTCTAGAGGGCCCACTAACTGAGCAGCCGCCTGTACCTGGTCTGGGCTAAAATCAGAAAACTCTGTCATATTTTGCCTTATTTCCCTTCGTCGTTGTACATCATTTGGGTCAAGTTCTGTTCTTGTTACCGCCCTTGTGGTAACTGCAGCCACAGGATTGATTTGTGCTTTTAATTTCAAACCCTGCAAGTCCCTTTATGCCGGGGCGTAGGGCCCCTCAGGGGAAGCATCGGGGGCATATGAGCATCCAGGATCTTTCTCTTCGGGAGCCATCCAACTATTCCCATTCCAAGTGTCCTCCCAGGTGTCTGTATCCCCCAGGCCCACACTCAGGCCTCCCCCGGGCCCTTTCAGGCTCCCAACACGATTTCCAGTTTCTCTGTTTGCTGCCTACAGACTGTGTGGTCACTGCCTGTCCGGGCCCGAGCCGTATTTTCCTGTAACACTGTTCTGACAGCAGCCTGAGCAACCCCCAGCTTCATCTGAGTGTAGATCCCTCCCTGTTCAGGTTTTGTACTTCCAGTTTCAGTTGCTCCCACTCTCTTGTTTCCGCCTGAAGAGCTGTTACACTGTGTAATGCTGAAATGGCACTGGCCCACTCAGATGCCTTATACTGAGGCAAATTATCCTTAATGACATCCAAATCGAGTCTGGAATCCTCCAGTTGCCTTTCCTGGAGCGCTACCAGGCTGGAGAGATTAGTGACAGCTTTGCGCAATTCCCACCCAGCGGTGCTTTCATATCCTTTTCCTTTGGTTTTGGCTTCATGCACTCACAGAATGCTTCAAACCCCTTCCAGGCGGACTCAAGGGCATCCCTCCTCTGGAAGGAATCTTGTCCCCATGGGCATGGACCCCGTTCCGCTACCCATTTAGCAAGGGGGGGGGGGCTCTTCAGCTAACCCCCACCCCTCCTGGTCACTTTGCTTTGTTTCCTTTCCCTCCTGTTGCTTCAGGGTGAACAATCTGCCGAGCAGGTAGCAACCCTTTTTGACAGAGTATCACCGGTATTCTGCTGCTATTACTGTGTAGGCTAGATCAGTTTGGGCCACACGACCTTAGGCTGCCCGCATTCTCCACCAAATCTGTTACTGGCACAAAATTCTCTGTAACTCACACCCTCCAGGGGGCACCCACCCTTACCCAATTTCAGGGGCTATGGGCGTACTCTTAGCGGGTCTGCAGCACCTTTTACCAGAGAAAGAGCCTTACACAGTAATATTCTTCACCTCTATTTATTAATAATTACCAAGAAGCAGAATGCACATACAAAGCATACAATGCTCTGGTCACCAATCCTGATCAGGCAAGCGGACTTTCCCTGTTGGCCAGGCAAGGTCAATCGTAGGGATTCTGGTCGTGCAGAGAATTCTTAGCAGCAGTGATCTTAGGCTGTGTCTTTGAGGTGAGTTCTTCTTTCTGGTCTTTCCTCTTCCTTCTTCTTCTTCTTCTATTTCTTCTCTGCTCGTCTCCTTCATGGACCCCAGTTTATACAGTGAAACTTGAGTCCTGCCTACTGTACCTTAACCAATCATTTTACTAAAATGTTACAAACCAATCCTAACATAGTGTAACAAAATTCTCTAACTAATCATCCCCCACCACCTTCATTAATTTACAGCTAGCCAAATTAATTATACAGCAGACAGAAACAAGCAAAGAACCAGGCAGAGATCATACAGACAAACAGTAGGGAAGTGGGGACCATAAAGATAAAACAATAAAGAAATGAGCTACTGATAAGTGGTTTCTTGCCAGACAGGATGTACCAAACTAAGTTTTCTGTAACCATCTTAAGATCGGTTTGTGTATCCGGTGATAGTGGGGCCGTTAGGACGGGGTCTCCTTCTTACCAGCCCGATGGAATGTGAGGATGTGACTTTCTGCAGACAAGGGCTGTATCCTTACAGGCCCGTGGGGTGATCCAGGGTAGTGGGGAAGGGTTGACAGAGGTGACAGGTCAGCACTGGCCAATCGTTCCACTGGCCTCTCTCTGCCCCCAGCTCTGGGAGGGGAGTGGGGTGGTCAGAGCAGGGGGTCTGGGAGCCAGGACTCCTAGGTTTTCTCCCTGGCTCTGGGAGGGGAATGGGGTCTAGTGGTTAGAGGGGGGGGGGCTGGGAGTCAGGACTCCTGGGTTCCCTCGCTCTGCGTCTGTCCCAGCTCCGCCCCTCTCTCCCCAGGGTTCTCGCTGGGCGCCACGGTGCAGTCGCACACCAAGGGCATCTGGATGTGGTGCCTGCCCCACCCCCGCCGGGCCGGCCACACCCTGGTGCTGCTGGACACCGAGGGGCTGGGCGACGTGGAGAAGGTGAGTGGGGGGTGATGGGAGGGCAGGGCTGGGTTTCGGCTCTGGGGATCCAGGGACACCTAGGGGGATCAAGAACCCTCTGGATGTGGGAAGGGGCTCTGGGCCTGGAGGTGGGTGGCCCAGGGGTCAGCATAGGTCAGTCTCCCCTGCCCCATATCCCCCCACCCCATCCCTCTGCAGTGCGGTCTGGTGGACCATGCTTCCCACCCCCGACCTGCAGGGGAAGTTCCGGCTCCCTGCCCCATATCCCCCGTCACAGACTCCCAGCCCCTGGGCTCTCTTGGCTCTGTACAGCCCCTGGGAGGAACCCCCCAGTGTGACAGCCCTTCTCGGGGGTTCACTCACACTCCGGGTTAGGCCCTCTGACCTCGCCACCTCCTGGGACCGCACCTCTGCCGTGGATCCTCTCAGGCAGTCCCCTCGCTCTGGCCCCCGGGGTCCCCACCCCCAGAGGGAGCAACGCCCCCCGATCTGTAGCTTCAGGGACTCTGCCAGCGTCACACAGGAGATGTATTGAGCGTCTGGACCCAGCCCAGGCAGTTCTCAGGGCCCTCGGGCCTGGCCAGTCTCAGCCCCGGCCAGCTGGGTCTGTCCCGTCCCCATGGGTCCGGCTGCTCCTTGTCCCCAGCCCAGCCCCACCCCGCCCCCTCCTTCCAGCCGAGCCCCCTAAATCCCCTCCCCCACCCGCCCCTCCTCCGCCCTTTGTCTTCAGTCCCAGGTTGACAGGCCGCTGGGCCCCTCTCTGCCATCCTTTGTCCCCCCCCGACTGGACCCGGCTGGTCAGGTCCCTGGGCCCCCCTCTCCTCAGCCCATTGGCCCCCCCGCCCCGGCCAGAACCGGCTGCTCCCGAGCTGGGCTGGGCCCCCCGGTCACCAGTCGCTGGGTCCCCAATCTCCAGGCCGGTGTCCGGGGTATCAGCTGCTAGGCGAGGTCACATCTGCAATTAAAAACCCCTTCCCCCACCTCGTTACACACGCAGCACACAGGGAAACTGAGGCACACACAGTGTTCACGTAAAACACTAAGAAAATCCCCCACTTCGTCACACCCCACAACCCTGCTTCTCTGCAGTGGGGTCTGATGGGCTGTGCTTCCCTGTGTGACCTGCAGGGGGAGCTCCAGCTCCCTGCCCCATATCCACCCTGCCCTGCTCCTCTGCAGTGGGGTCCGACACTGCCGCCCTGCGATTTCCCCCCTTTATCCTCCCCGCAGGGCGATGCGAAGAACGACGTGTGGATCTTCACGCTGGCCGTGCTGCTCAGCGGCACCCTGGTCTACAACAGCCTGGGCACCATCGACCAGCGCGCCCTGGAGCAGCTGCAGTATCCTGCCCCTGCTGGGAGGGACCCAGGAGTCCGGGAGGTGGGGGCAGCTGGGATTCCACTCCCATAACTGGGTAGCACCTGTCGCACCCTCTTGGGAGCAGGGGTGTGGGGTGGGTGCCAGGAGCAGTGCCGTTCCTGGGGCAGCGGGGTGAGGGCTGTGGGTGCTGGGCTCAGGGACCCCCTGTGGGGGGCGCTGCGTCTCCAGTTCCTTAGCTGGCCCCCAGCTACGTGACGGAGCTGACGGAGCACATCAAGGTGAAGGTGGCAGGTGAGGGCGGCCGGCAGAAGGGGGAGGATTCAGCTGAATTCGTGCACTTTTTCCCGGCCTTCGTTTGGGCCGTGCGGGATTTCACACTGCAGCTGGAGCTGGACGGGCGGGAGATCACCGAGGACGAGTACCTGGAGAACGCCCTGAGACGCAGACAAGGTGCAGGGCGGGGACTGGGCTGGATGGGTCTCGGGGGGCAGGGAGGGGGCAAGATATCAGCGTAAATGGCCCCATGGGTCTCCTCTGGGGGGTGAATACCAGGCACATGGGTCTGACCCTGGGGTCTCTCCCAGGCCAGCCCGAGAAGCTGGATCTGCCCAAGAAGTACCTGCGCCAGTACTTCCCCTCCCGCAAGTGCTTCGTGTTCGACCGCCCGGCCCCGCGCTGCGACCTGGCCCGGCTGGACGAGCTGCCCGAGGCAGCGCTGAGCCCCGACTTCCTGGAGCCGGCGCAGCGCTTCTGCAGCCACATCCACCAGCACGCGGGCACCAAAACCCTCCCCGGCGGCCACGTGGTGACGGGCACCTGTGAGTGGGGATCGGGGCGCGGCTCTTGGGGGAGGATCGGGGCATGGCCCTCCGGGGATGGTGTGTCCCAGGGGCAGGGGATGGGGATTGGGACGCATATCGGGGGCAGGGGATCGGGAGTGGAGCACGTTCTGAGCGGGGCTGTGGACAGGGGATGCCAGTGCAGGAGGAGGGAAGTGGGCGCATCCCAGGCTGGGGTATGTGCTGCAGGGTCAGGTCAGGACCGGGGCTGCTGGCCAGAGCAGGGAGCTGCTGGTCGTTTGAAGGAGTCCAGGGCCAGTATGGGCAAGGCCTGGGTGGAAGGAGGCTGCCCCTGATCCCCTCCGGCCACGCTGGGCTCCTGGCGCTGCCCCTGATCCCCTCCGGCCATGCTGGGCCCCCTGGCGCTGCCCCTGATCCCCTCCAGCCGCGCTGGGCCCCCTGGCGCTGCCCCTGATCCCCTCCGGCCACGCTGGGCCCCCTGGCGCTGACCCTGCCCCCCTCCGGCCACGCTGGGCCCCCTGGCGCTGACCCTGCCCCCCTCCGGCCACGCTGGGCCCCCTGGCGCTGCCCCTGCCCCCCTCTGGCTGCGCTTGGCCCCCTGGCGCTGCCCCTGCCCCTCCGGCCACGCTGGGCCCCCTGGCGCTGCCCCTGCCCCCCTCCGGCCGCGCTGGGCCCCCTGGCGCTGACCCTGCCCCCCTCCGGCCACGCTGGGCCCCCTGGCGCTGCCCCTGCCCCCCTCCGGCTGCGCTTGGCCCCCTGGCACTGCCCCTGCCCCTCCGGCCGCGCTGGGCCCCCTGGCGCTGCCCCTGCCCCCCTCCGGCCGCGCTGGGCCCCCTGGCGCTGCCCCTGCCCCCCTCCGGCCGCGCTGGGCCCCCTGGCGCTGCCCCTGTCCCCCTCCGGCCGCGCTGGGCCCCCTGGCGCTGCCCCTGCCCCCCTCCGGCCGCGCTGGGCCCCCTGGCGCTGCCTCTGCCCCTCCGGCCGCGCTGGGCCCCCTGGCGCTGACCCTGCCCCTCCGGCAGTGCTGGGGAACCTGGCGGTGACCTACGTGGACGCCATCCGCAGCGGGGCGGTGCCCTGCATGGAGAGCGCGGTGCTGGCCCTGGCGCAGATCGAGAACTCGGCGGCGGTGGGGGAGGCCGTGGCTGTCTACGAGGAGCAGCTGGAGTGGCGGGCGGCGCTGCCCACGGAGAGCGTGCAGGAGCTGCTGGAGGTGCACGCCCAGTGCGAGCGGGAGGCGCTGCGGGCGTTCATGGCACGCGCCTTCAAGGACGACGAGCAGCAATACCAGCAGCAGCTTAAGGTACCAGGGACCATGCAATGGGGGCACAGCCCCTCCTGCCCCAGCCTGCAGCGACCCAGGGGGAACAGGGCACGGGGCATTTCCGCTCCAGAGGGCGCTGGCCCCGATCTGGCCCCAGGATGGGGACTGGCTGGCTCCATGTGCCAGGGAATGGGACCCAAGGTCTTTTCCCTTTAGGGAGCGCTGGCCCTGATCTGGCCCCGGGGCGAAGCGGGGGACTGGCTGGCTCTGTGGAGTGGGGAATGGGGCATGGGGCCTCCAGGGCGTGCTGGCCCCAGGGCAGGGAACTGTCTGGCTCTCTGGGGCAGGGAATGGGGCACGAGGCCTTTCCCCTCCAGCGGGCACCGGTTCCGATGTCCCCTCTCTCCGCAGGACAAGCTGGACTCCAAGCGCGCTGAGCTCTGCCGCCAGAACGAGCAGGCATCGTCGGACCGGTGCAAGGCCGTGCTCATGGAGCTGTCGCAGGAGCTGGAGGAGCGGGTCTGCGAGGGGAGCTACTCGGTGCCCGGGGGCTACCAGCGCTTCCTGGCCGACCAGCGGGAGATGGTGGAGAACTACCAGCTGGTGCCAGGGAAAGGGATCATGGTGAATTGACTGAATAGCATCAACTGGGGCTGGGAGCCAGGACTCCTGGGTTCTCTCCTGGCTCTGGGAGGGCAGTGGGGTCTGATGGTGAGAGCAGGGGGCTGGGAACCAGGACTCCTGGGTTCTGTCTCTGGCCGTGGCTCTGAGCTGCACACACAGCCCACGGGCGCCCTGGGGAGGGAGGTACCGATGGTGTCGCTGTGGGTTTGTGGTCCTTGGCTGATGGGATGAGAGGGCAGCGTGGAGGCTCTGGCTGGTCTGGGGCCCCCTAGGTGTCTGTGGGGAGGCAAGTGCAGGTGGGAGGGGTTGTGGGCCCCTTGATGTGTGTGTGTGGGGGGGGCAGGTGCAGGGGGGAGGGGCTGTGCCCCTCGATGTATGGGGGGGCAGGTGGGACGGGCTGTGGGCCCCTCAATCTGTGGGGGGGAGCAGGTGCACGTGGTCAGGCGGGAGGGGCTGAGGGCCCCGGCTCACCCCCTTTCTCCCCGGTGCCCCCAGGCGGCCGAGGTGCTGCAGGAGTTTCTGAAGTCCAAGGAGACGGTGGCCCAGGCCGTCCTGCAGACGGACCAGAGCCTCACGGACAGACAGAGGGAGATCGAAGGTGACTCCAGAGCTGGGGCCCGTAGTCCTGTGACCCCCACGGCCCTATGGATCTGGTGATCTTTTGGCCCCAGACTCACCGCCCTGAGCACCATGGCCCCATAGACCCCGTGACTCCTGGCCCTCCCGGCCCTATAGATCCTGTGACTCCTGGACTCCACAATGCCAGGGCTCTGTAGCCCCATAGATCCGGTGCCTCAGGGTACAGTCTCTGTGGCCTGCCAGGTCTGGTGACCCATAGATCCGGTGACCCCAGCACTCCATAGATCTAGTGGTCCCATGGACGTGGAGACCCCAGGGCCAGGGCTCTGGCTCCATAGATCCGGTGACTCCTGGTTGCCGATGACCCAGTGACCCCGGGCCAGGGCTCTACACCCCGAGCTCCTAGCCCTGACCATGTGCCTCCCCCCCCCCCCCCCCCCCCCCCCCCCCCCCCCCAGCGGAGCGGGCGCGGGCCGAGGCAGCCGAGCGGGAGGCCCAGCTGAGCCAGGAGATGCAGGCCAGGACGGAGCAGCTGCTGCAGGACCAGACGCGCAGCCACCAGGAGCACGTCCAGCAGCTGACAGCCAAGATGGAGCAGGATAGGAAGCAGCTGCTGGTCGAGCAGGAGAGAGCGCTGGCCCTGAAACTGCAGGTACCTGCCCCGGGCCCCTGGGGAGCTGGACTGCCTGGAGCAGGGGGGTGGGGGCCCCCTGGGTTCTCTCCCCAGCTCTGGGAGCTGAATGGGTCTCTGAGGGGAACTACTCGGTGCCCGGGGGCTACCAGCGCCTCCTGGCCGACCAGCGGGAGATGGTGGAGAAATACCAGCGGGTGCCAGGGAAAGGGATCATGGCATTAATTGGGGCTGGGAGCCAGGACTCCTGGGTTCTCTCCTGGCTCTGGGAGGGCAGTGGGGTGGGGTCTGGTGGTTAGAGCGGGGAGGGGAGGTGGGAGTCAGGACCCCTGGCCCCCGCTCCACATCCCCACAGCTCTGTGTCGGTGGCGCTAACCCTCGGCTCTGTCCCCCAGGAGCAGGAGCGGCTGCTGCGCGAGGGGTTCCGGGGGGAGGCGGCGCGGTTGGAGCAGCAGATGCAGAACCTGAGGCAGGAGATGAACCGGCCCCGGCGCTCCGTCTGCGTCGTCTGCTGAGAACAGCGACCCAGAGGACTCGGGGAGCAGGGCTGGGCTGGCTGAGACCTGGGGAGTGCTGGTCAGAGCCAACTAGGGTGACCAGATGTCCCAATTTTATAGGGACAGTCCTGATTTTTTGCTCTTTATCTTATATAGACTCCTATTACCCCCTACCCCCGTTCCGATTTTTCACATTTGCTGTCTGGTCACCCTAGAGCCAACCACTAGGGTCGTTGTACGTTTGAGGGGGGGCTTCTGACTTCGCACTAAGTGATGCTTGTTATTTACTGAGATTTGATACTGGAAAGCTGTACACGCTGGTGTGTTATTGTAGGGTCTCTCATAAACACTGCACCTGCTGCTTGCTCTGGTTTGTTATTGTAGGGTGTCTTGGAACCCTGCTGGTGCTGCATGCAGTGCTGTGTTATTATAGGGTCTCTCATAAACACCAGAGCTGCTGCTTGCCCTGGAGTGTTACTGTTGGGTCTCTTAGGTATTGGGCCCTTCCAAATTCACACTCCATTTTGATCACAGCCAGAAGGTTTTAAAATTGGTCAGTTTCACGTTTTCAGCTGTTTACATCTGAAATTTCACGTGTTGTACCCATGGGGGTCCCAAGCCAGAGGCACCCGGAGGTGGGTCTGATCTTTCCCGAGAGTGGCCATGCAGGGGAAGGACAAGTCCTGTCCCACCCCAGCCAATGCGGGATTTGCAGCGAGGAGCTGGGCGCTCCCAGGAGCACGGGGGAGATCAGGGCTACTGCACGGTCCGGGACATGTGTTTCACAGCTGTGAAGCTGGTAGGGCCCTACTTATGTACTCTGCTGCTGCTGCTGGTGGTGCATGCCCTGGCGTGTTATTGTAGGGTCTCTTGTAAACCCTGGTGCTGCTGTGTGCCCTGGCGTGTTATTGTAGGGTCTCTTGTAAACCCTGGTGCTGCCGTGTGCCCTGGCGTGTTATTGTAGGGTCTCTCGTAAACCCTGGTGCTGCCGTGTGCCCTGGCGTGTTATTGTAGGGTCTCTCCTGTGTTACCAGATTTGCCCGTTACTTTGGGTACGCTCATTTATTCGGGTTACTCTTCTGGGAGGGGGTTTCTGTAATTCTATCAATGTGCTGCTTGTGTTATGTGTGTTCTCTTACAGAGCTGGACTGCTCCCTGCTGCAAGTCCCCCCCAATGGAGCTGTCCTGCCTGACCTCGGTTCCCCCGGGCTGGGCTCCTCCAGCCCCAGAACCAGACACACACACACACACACACACACTAACAGAGCACGTCTGAGCGGACCGGGTTAATCCGCACTCCCAAGCTGACCCCTTATATGCCCCAGGTTCAGCACGTTCCCATCCCCACTGTCACGTTACAATTGTTCTGGTCGTAACCCCCTTGATGAGCAAACCCCACGGGATTTTTGGGCGCTGCCGGGATCTTTAGCTTAGGGATGAGGAGGAAACCAAAAACACCCACGAGGGGGAGAGAGAGAGAGAAGCAACCGGCTTAATCATGAAAGTTATTGATTGCCAGGTAATGAGGGGAGCCACCCAAACAAAGCCGTGATAATATTAACTCTAACTTGCATTTGATTATAAAAGTCAGGTGTAGAGAACGATCACTGATCACACCAGTCAGGGTCAGAAGCTACACCGTGAGAGCGAGAGCTGGGTTCTCACCGCGCCGTGAAGCTGGAATCGATCGGGGCTCCCAGTGATGGTGGGAGCTGCGCCAGGCAGAGCCCCCAGCACGCCCAGTCAGGAGAAGATGACGTTCCCATGGAACTGATGCAGAGTTTGGATCCAGGCATCCGAGCACTCACCTGAGCGTGGGTCGGGGGTTTTGTAGGGAAAGAACAATGGAGAAACTCGGTTTGTTTAGGGGTAAACAATGGAGAATCCCAGAGTTGCTTTGTTCAGGCTAGACGTGGGAGCTGCTCATTCCTGGCTGGGGGCGATGTTCCTTCCAGGGAGCTCCCAATGCAGTTAGGCAGCTTCACTATTTTGGATCCCAATAAAGGATTTATTGCTAGAATTGGTCTGATCACTGCTGTGTTGTGAGAGGCTACCGGTGCTTCTGCTTTCTCCTGTTGATATCACTCGGCTGCGTGCGTGTGTTCCCTCTGTGTGCTGCCCCAGCTCAGCGCAGATAGCTGACACAGCAGACCTGACGAGAACCCCCAATGACCACAGAGTCTAGTAAGGTACAAAGGCACCTCGGCCAGGTTTATTGCGACCCTGACACAATTTCAGTTCCCCGTAGATTACATAGTCTACCGGGCATACTGCTAGAAAGTGCCGCTCGGCATTGGACTCAGCTCAGTGGCGGGACTTTCCACTGCCCCCTCGGCCGGACAAAGACACCACCCCAAGGATCCATTTTTATCCACAGGTACAAACAAGTTACACATCACTCCTGACGTATTGAGGTGCAACCCCTCTACGCAGCAAGGTACAACCCCTCTACGTAATAAGGTGCCGCCTCGCACCTTGTACTTGTTGGTTCGATCAAAACAACTCTATCCATCATTTTACCCTTTTGCCCCTGTCATTGGGATGGGTCGGCCTGTTCCATGTTATCTGTGGAATGTTCCGGTATAGTGTGTCTTGGTACCATGTTTATACTGTAACTATGCAACATCAGCCCTTTCCTTGCCAGCTTCTGTGAGCAGGGCCTGCCTCTTGCTCACAGCTTAACTTTGCTTTTATGCTAGCAAAGTCTTGACCATTACTTTAGTTCAGGCCTCAGGGCCTTTACTTACTACAAGCTGGGGGTGGACAGGCGGGTTCATTGACAGCTGGAGCAGAGATCCCCCATCATGCACTGCTTCCCTGCTTTGCTGGTCCCAGAGTTCAGTGCGGTTCCTGCCTTGGAGTCTCTGTTCTCCAATCTGTAGCTAATGGAGATGCCTCCTTGTCCCATCTTCAATGCAAATGACACTTAATCCTGTCCCCCTTATCCCAGGGGTCTAGGTGTGTCTCCCACCCCCCTTCACTGCTCTCTGCAAGGCCCTTCTCTGATGGGTTTTGGTTCAAGCAGAGGCTGGGGGGCCGGGTCTTTCGTGAGTCAGACAGGCTGGGTACAGCGCCCTGGTTCCCCAAGCACACAGAGCTGATGGGAACTCCTGGTTTTACTTCGAGTGATTGCTCATGTGTATTCCACAATAGTTTTTCCCCTAGCAGTATCCGTAGGGGAGCGTCCCTAGGGACCCCTGGAGTGGCACTGCTATGGCGCAGAATAAGGGGAGCTGCGCGCTCCCTCCACCCTCAGTTCCTTCTTGCCACCAGTGAAGGTGCGTCGGAACTGCCCTGCTCCAGCTTGGCTGCACTTCCCTCTTGGACTCTGTTAGTTCAGAGTGCCTGTCATTAAAGTAGTTTAGTTTAGTGCGCCCAGGTGGGGCATGCCCTGTGCCCCGAGACACTTGCAGGCAGCAGATGCCAGTGAGTGGTCCACACGTGGACTGTTTACGCTGTGTGTGGGAAACCCATCTCCGCAATCACTGCAAGATTTGCAGATCCTTCAAACTCCGACCAAGAAGGAAAGGGACGTTCGGCTCCGAGCCATTCTGATGGAGTGGGCCCTGACCCCGACACCGTTGCGCTGCTCCAAGTCGGCACCAGGTACCGCGGTGTCGGTGCGCGGTGACCCTTTGGTGCCTTCCACCAGCCTTCACCTCTCCCCATCTGCAGGACACTCCAAGAAGGCAAAAAAGAGGTCATCTCTGCTAAGACACTGGAGCAAGACTGGGAGAGACTAGACCCACATTGGGCAGCTCTCGGTCCCCATTGGCCTCATGTCCTCTGACTCAAGTTGAGCGGAGTAGCCCGGCCTACTTCGAGCCGACCTCCCCAGATGTCTGGGTGCCCTGCAGGCAGCCCAGGACATTATGTCTCTGCTTGTATCAGGGGCACCACCACTGTTGGCTCCCCAGTCCAGAGGAAAGCCACCGCTCGGATCCCTGCAGTAGCCACCTGGACGGTACCGCTCACGGTCTAGGGAAGGTTCCCGACGCCGTTCACCGCTCAGCGACCGCCCCATGCGCAGTCCGCGCCAGTCCCCGTCGACCCCCACCAGGTTGTCTGGCTGGGTACTGAGCAGCAGGGGTTCCAGGCACCTCGAGAGGAGAGCGTGCCCTGTTGAGACCAGGACAGATGGCACCGGAGGTCCTTGTCTCCAAGAGGCTGCCAGAGCCCTTCGCGGTATGGGCATCGACACTATTCCTGTTCTTCATCCCACTCCAGGACCCCGCCACAGTCCCAGGCATTGATTGCTGGCACCCCACTGTCATGGGTCCGCCCGTCGGAGCTGGTCGCGGAGCAGCTGCTACCGGCAGTACTCCCATTCCTCCACACTGGGATCACGGTCTCGTGGTCGGCACTGTTCCCGACGCCACCGCTCGTCCTGGTCTCAGGTTAGCGGCAGATCATATGCCAGCCTGGCCTCCCTTCGCAGTCGTCAGTTGATGGACCAGGCTAGCCAGGCTGAACAGATGAAATCTCACCCTCAGAGATATTCCAGTAAGCTTCTTTTACAGACTAGCCTCCTTCTAGTCTGGGTCCAGCAATCACTCCCACCCCTGTGGTTACTGTCCTTTGTTCCAGTTTCTCTCAGGTATCCTTTCTCCACCCCCAAAGGATATCTCTTGAGCCAGCTGAAGACAAAATGGAGGGTCTCCCAGGGGCTTAAATAGACTTTCCCTTGTGGGGGGTAGGGTGACCAGATCACCCAGGTCAAATATCTGGATGCGGAGGGGGCAGGGGAACGAACGGGGCTGGGCTGCCGAGTGGGGAGTGGGGGCAGCAGGCCCCACCCCCCTGTCCCGCTCGGGTCCCGCAGGGGAATGAACGGGGCTGGGCTGCCGATGCCTCCGCCCCGGGGCCGCCGCGGGATTGCACCAGCTGGGCAGCAGCCCAGACGCGCCTGGCCAGGGGCTGGGCCCAGCGTGCGCGCTGCTGGGTCCCCGCAGCAGGCCCTGGCTCGGGGAGTTCGGGGGCGCCACAGCCACAGCCGCCGAGTTTGGCCATCGGCCGCTTCCTCCCCCCGCGGCAGTGGGAGCTGCAGCCGCGGCTGCTCCCGAGTCCCGCTGCCCGGGGGGGAGAACAGCCGCCGTCTGGCCCCGCGGGCCGCCCCCCTCCTCTCCTTACCACCCGACTGAGTCCCGCCTGCTCGGGGCCAGGCCGGACTCTCACTCACCCCGGCCCCGCGCTTCCCCTGAGTCTCCCGGGCCTCCCTCCACAAGCGCTGGAGGGAGGAGGAATGGTGAGCCTGGGGAAGAGGTGGGGATTCGGGGAGGGAGCCAATGGGGAGAGGAGGGGGTGGAGTTGGGGGGGGGGGGCGCAAGCCCTTCCGGGCTCCGGAGCCTTTGCTTGTTTGTCCAGTGTCCCAACCTAACATTGGTTGGGACGTGGGACAAACAAGCAAATATCGGGACAGTCCCGATAAAATCGGGACGTCTGGTCACCCTAGTGGGGGGAGACCCCCTTCTCTCTCCTATGCAGAATCCAGCTCCAGCATGGAGTCTTGGAGTCACATGGGCAAGTCACATGTCCATGCATGACTGAGTTCCTTACCAGCCAGGCCACATTCCTGGGAAAGCTCAGATGTGGATTGGCGTCTCCAAGTTCATTGTTCGCTTAAGTGTTTCTTGACTGGGCACTTACTGAGTACAGCTGACCAACTGCCTCACTGAGGCTACTTAAAATTAAACAAGTACATAGCCAATATTCATCACTTCGAATACAAGAATGATACATGCATACAAATAGGATGAATATATCCAGCAGATCACAACCTTTGCAGAGATATGTTACATGGCATATCTAGCACAAAACATATTCCAATTATGTTATATTTACATTCATAAGCATATTTCCATAAAGCATTATGGGGTGCAATGTCACAATCCCCTCCCTGGATCCCGGGGACTGGTATGCCGCCCTCAACCTGCAGGACGCGCACATCCACATTCATATATTCGAGGGACACAGGCGTTTTCTCCGTTTCACAGTTGGGCAGGAGCACTACCAGTTTACTGTCCTCCCATTTGGCCTGTCCATTGCCCCCGGGATATCACAAAGTTCATGTCTGTGGTAGTGGCCTACCTCAGATGTCGGGAGGTCCTATATCGATGACTGGCTGGTCAAGGGCAGCTCCAGATCGCAGGTGCTGGATCATGTGGCGCTCCTCCTGTCCACGTGCACCACCCTGGGCTGTTGGTAAATGACACCAACTCCACGTTAGTCCCGGTGCGGTGCATAGAGTTCATTGGGACAATTCTGGACATGACCGTTGGCCAGGGCCTCCCTCCCACCAGACAGATTCGAGACCCTAAGGGAACTCATCCGCTCAGTCACAAGGTTCTCCATGACCACAGCCAGAGCGTGCCTCCAGCTCCTGGGTCACATGTTGGCGGGCACATATGTGGTTCATCACGCCAGACTCCGGATGCAGCCGCCTCCAGCTCTGGTTGGCCTCAGTGTTCTCCCAGTCCAGAGACAGGATGGACAAAGTCCTCACTGTGCCCGAACCAGTGATCACCTCTCTGTGATGGTGATCCTCCCCGGGGAACATGCTTCAAGGGGTCCCGTTCAGGGGCCATCTCCCGTCCATGGAGCTGGTGTCCGATGTGTCAGACCTGGGGTGGGAGCCCATGTGGGAAACCTCTGCGCAGGACTTTGCCCTGCATATAAACATCAAGGATCTCAGGGCAGTACAGCTGGCTTGTGTGGCCTTCCGCTCACACCTGGAGGGCAGAGAGGTCAGAGTTCTCACGGACAACATGGCCTGAATGTTCTATATCACAGGCAAGGTGGGGCCCACTCCTCTGCCCTCTGCCAGGAAGCCCTCAAGGTGTGGGACTTCTGCATAGCCCACAATATCACCCTGGAAGCCCACCACTTACCGGGTGTCTGGAACTCTCGGGTGGATCGGCAGAGCCGGGACTTCTCCTCTCAGTACGAGTGGTCACTACACCCAGAGGTGGTGCACAGGATTTTCCAAGAGTGGGGCACTCCCCAGGTGGACCTGTTCGTGACTTGGCAGAACCACCAGTGTCCCCGCTTCTGCTCCAGGGAGAGTTGGGCATGGGCGCCATCTCCGATGCCTTCCTTCTGCCCTGGTCAGACCACTTTTCTGTGCTTTTCCTCCGACCCCGCTGATCAGCAAGGTCTTAGAAAAGATAAAAATAGACAGGGACCGGGTCCTCCTGATTGCCCCGGCATGGCCCAGGCAACATTGGTATGGGACTCTGATAAGCTTGGCAGTTGCCCCGCCGTGGCCGTTACCGTCCCGCCCAGACCTGCTCTTCCAGCACCAGGGCTGCCTCCTCCACCCCAACCTAGCGGCGCTCCACCTCACAGCCTGGCTGCACAATGGGTAGGCCAGGAGGAAAGGACGTGCTCGGAAGGGGTTCAGGGTGTCCTCCTGGAGAGCAGACGGCCCTCCACGTGCCGAGCCTACCTGGCGAAATGGTCTCGGTTTTCCCGGTGGGACACGGATTTTGCCCGTGGTGGCTTTGATCCAGCTCATTTTAGACTATCTCCTTCACCTTAGAGCCCAGGTCCTGGCGCCCTCGTCTGTCGAGGTGCACTTGGCAGCCATATCGGCCTTCCACGCAGCGGTGCAGGGCCACACAACGTTCTCCCATGCCATGACTGGCCAATTCCTTAAGGGTTTGGATCACCTCTTCCTGTACGGTAGGCCCCCAGTCCCGCAGTGGGACCTGCACTTGGTGCTGGCTCGGTTGATGGGTCCCCCATTTGAACTGCTAGCTACGTGCTCCTGGTCGCACCTCTCATGGAAGGTAGCCTTCCTGGTGGCAATCACGTCTGCTGATTTTGAGGGCGCACTCTGTCACGGAGTATTGGGGGACTCAGGGCCCTGCACCCCCGGCTTCCTGCGATTCACCATGACTCTCAGCCAGCCAGTAAAGCAGAAGGTTTATTTGGATGACAGGAATACAGTCCAAGACAGGTCTTGCAGGCACAGACAACAGGGCCCCCCTCAGTTAGGTCCAGCTTGGGGTCCCAGGGCATGCCAGCCCACCCCCCTTTGGGGGGTCAGAGCCATCTCTGCCTCCCAGCCATCTCTCCAGCCTCCCTCCAGCCTGCTTCCAGCCCTCTGCTTTCAGCGACCCCTCCCACAGCCTTTGTTCAGTTTCCCGGGCCCCGGAGTCACCTGACCTCCAACCCCTTCCTGGGTTCTCATGTTACACACTCAGGTATGCGCCCTCGGGCAGATCCCATCCTACAATGCAGACTATCCCAGCACACTCCCCTGTCAGCATTCACAGACCACAGTGAGAACAGGCCCAGTTCGTCACACACTCGACTAGGGCGCAGGCCTCGTCGGCTGCATTTCTGGCCCATGTCCCCATCCAGGACATTTGCCGGGCTGCCACATGGTCTTCAGTTCACACGTTCACCTCGCATTGTGCAATCGTCTCCCAAACCAGGGAGGACGCCGGGTTTGGCAAGTCTGTGCTCCGTCCCGAGAGTCTGTGAGTCGACATTTGCTCCCCCCATCGACAGGTGGTTGGAGCTGGTGCGCGTTTGGTGCGGTAGCCAGCCATGCTCACCTGGGAAGCCGGCAAGCAGGAAATGAGATTGAAAATTCCCAGGGCTTGCAAGGGGAGGAGCAGGTTGGCAGCAGGGCAGTGGAGTTCAAACTACTGACCAGAGCGGCAGCATGGGAATTGTGGGACCAGGGTCGGCTCCAGGGTTTTGGCCTCCCCAAGCAGCCAAACAACAAAAAAACAAAACGAAACAAAACAAAAAAGCCGCGATCGCGATCTGCGGCGGCAATTCGGCGGGAGGTCCTTCGCTCCGAGCGGGAGTGAGGGACCATCCGCCGAATTGCCGCCGAATAGCTGCACGTGCCGCCCCTCTCCGGAGTGACCGCCCCAAGCACCTGCTTGCTAAGCTGGTGCCTGGAGCCGGCCCTGTGTGGGACACTTTCCGGAGGCCAATAAAATCAGGGAAAAAAGGCTTGGTGTCTACACTGGCTGTTTGTCGACAATAAAGGGAGGGGAAAAGACAAAGTCTCTCGCAGGGGTGGAAGTTTTTTGTCGCCAAAACTGGGCGGTTTTTTTTTTGACAAAAGTCCCATTGCAGTGTAGACGCTATCGCTGTTTTGTCGCCAAAAGGCAGTTTTTGGCGACAAAACTTGCCACTATAGACAAGCCCCAAGTTCAGCTGTGTGAGTGAGAGATGCGTGGATGATGGAATCCGCCTCCCGCCCCAGCCCGTCCTGACAAAGTGAAGGGCAAACGCCAGCAGCTGAGGATGCAGACAACAGCCCTGACAAAGTGAGAAGAGCCCACCCCAAAAGAAAAGAACACAGGTGCAATTGAAACAAGATCAAAGCCCGGGGCGAGGCTGAAAGTCACATCTGCAATGGACGGGGGAATCAATCACCGAACCCAGAGGCAGTGTGACACAACCAGACCCAGAGACTCTGGTTCAAACTAAAGCCTATAAAAAGGATGGGGGAGATGGGAGACTTTGGGTAACGTTCTGCTGACAACATCGAAGGGCATCGGTGCGTCCGACAGAGACCGGCTCTTCCTCGTGCCCGGCGTTCCTGGCCAGTTACTGCCATGGGCTGCAAACCCCAGCTACGAACTCAAGCTATGTCCAGGACTCGTAACCATACAGCAGCTGCAGAACATTGGATGTGTGTGTGTAGGTATTAGATATTAGCTACTGGTTATAAATTACATTGTGTTCTCCCAATGAACGTGGCCTATTGCCTTGTTCCCTGAAAAGAGCCTGTGAATTTTTATCAGCGCAATACTTCTGGTGGAGAATGCGTTGGGGAGCAGCATCGTCTCCACCATTATTTTAAAAACTGGGGTGCACACGGCCAGCTTTAGTGAGCTGGCACTATAGGAAAACGATTGGAAACGTTCAATTGATTAAGCACATAACCTCTGAAGGAAACGGGAGTTTAGGTCTGGATATTATTCCAATAGTGAAATTGCTCTTCTAGGAAATAGCGATTGATATTTGTCAATTCGGTTTTGTGTTGTGGTTGGTTGTTGCTCACAACTGATGGGAAAAATGTTTAAGAAAACACAGTCTAAAGATATCCTTAGAGACAAACCGGAAACGTTGCCTTTTGTACAGGAACCCACGCCCTTTAAACAAGTCTTACAAAGCTTTGGACGCAGCCTGTGGGCTGAAGGGGACTGGGAGATGTATGCACCATTTCAGATTTAGCGCCTAGGCTTGCACGGTATATAATCCTGTACCTGCCTACTCCGATCAGAGGGATTCAGCAGCAGTCTGGCTTTAGTGGGACACATGCAGGGACTTCTACTCCCGCTTGACATCCTGCCGAGGGGAGACTGCCTCCCTGCTTGAAAAACTCACTCATATGGAGAAAGAGGCAGAAAGCTGGAAAGTGATAGGGACAGGGGTGCAAACAAAGAAAAACGGTTGGAGGAACAAGTTGGGGAAAATGGAAAAACAGAAAAAGAAAATCGAGTTGCAGGGCATGATAAACAAGGACAAGGCAGGGATCTCCCCGCTGATCACAGCCGAAGTGACTTGCTTATCAAACCCCTTACACAGAGGCTTGGATTCAAACCGCCGTAGCAGCGGTGCCGGCAGGAGAATGGGACTTTGATGCCCCTGGGTGGGGGACGCCCCGTGGGAATGTAGCGAGGGCTGGGAAAGAGAGAGACGGGGCAGCGATTCTGAGCCCCGGGGCCGGTTGCAGCCGTTACCAGAATTACCGTAACAGAAACGGACACAGCTGCAGGGACTAGCACAGCCAGTCCAACCGTCCCCGTAGCAGCAGCGGATCTCCCAGCGCTGGCACAAATGCTAGGACCCCTTAGCCGTGAACATTTCCCCAAACCGACTCTGCGTGCGCTACAATGGGCAAGCAGAGAACATGTAACAGGCCCTGGGCTTCACTCCTCATGTCAGCCCGTGCGGGCCCAGAACGACAGCGAGTCACTGAGCGGGTGAGAAGAGAAAACGGAAAACGAGACTTTCTTCCCCCTGTTTGCGAGCCTAGGGGAACAAATGGGTCACCACCATCCAATGCTGCAGGCGGCCAGCATGCTGCAGGAACCTAGTGAAGGCCCTGAAGGGGACCCCTCCCGCTGGGGATGAATGCGGTGTGACGAACTGGGACTGTTCTTGCTGGGGTGTGGGAATGCTGACAGGGGAGTGTGACTAGGATGGTCTGCATCGGAGGATGGGAGTCGGCCCAAGGGAACATACCTGAGCTTGTAACATGAGAACCCAGGAGGGGGTTGGAGGTCAGGTGACTCCGGGGCCCGGGAAACTGAACAAAGGCTGTGGGAGGGGTCGCGGAAAGCAGAGTGCTGGAAGCAGGCTGGAGAGATGGCTGGGAGGCAGAGATGGCTCTGACCCCCCAAAGGGGGGTGGGCTGGCATGCCCTGGGACCCCAGCTGGACCTAACTGAGGGGGGCCCTGTTGTCTGTGCCTGCAAGACCTTTCTTGGACTGTATTCCTGTCATCCAAATAAACCTTCTGCTTTACTGGCTGGCTGAGAGTCATGGTGAATCGCAGGAAGCCGGGGGTGCAGGGCCCTGAGTCCCCCAATACTCCGTGACATGCGGGTCACGGCAGGCATCACCTCCCCGGAAACACCCACGGAGCACCCGCAAGTATGCCTTAGGGACCGTGCTGCGAGCTCAGCGTGTGGGCACCTGAGCACCCCGCTAGTACGACGGAGCGCCGAGATCTGGTCACACAGCTCCCCGCTCGCTCTGGCCCCGCACGCCCAAGAGAGGAAAGAGCTCCAGCAAATGGGCGCGGCAGGATGGGACTGGGGGCTTCCAAGGTCGCTGCCGCGGATGAGGGAGTTATAAGCAAGGGGGGCATTGTTCATGTTCAGACCCCCGGCCTTCTCAAAAGAATCCCAATGGTTCCCAACGACATGCAGGTGGGGGTGTGACGAAGTGGGGGGTTTTCTTGTTTTCTGTGGAGTTTCAATGGTTTGCATGCAGAGGGGGTGAGTCCGTGACAGGGGGACAGAATTCCTGGGAGTCCCAGATCCGCTGACTGGCTTGGCGGGCGGTAACGCGACAGGGAGGTGATCGGGAGCACTGGGATGGAGCCCCAACCCGAGATTTAGTCCAAGAAGCCCTAAAAACACAGGATAATCAGGGGTGTGTAATGAGCTGTGACAGGCCCAGACCAGTGGGGTACAGGAGTCTGGTAGAGGGCAAATATACTGGTCACTGGATGAGTAGTTTTCTGTTCCCTGAGTGACCAGAGCAGGGGCTGCACTAGAGTAATCAGGAACCTGCTAGAACCAGTGAGGGCAGGCAGGCTAATTAGGACACCTGGAGCCAATTAAGAAGCTGCTAGAATCAATTAAGGCAGGCTAATCAGGGCACCTGGGTTTTAAAAGGAGCTCACTTCAGTTTGTGGTGTGAGTGTGAGGAGCTGGGAGCAAGAGGCGCAAGGAGCTGAGAGGGTGTGCTGCTGGAGGACTGAGGAGCACAAGCATTATCAGACTCCAGGAGGAAGGTCCTGTGGTGAGAATAAGGAAGGTGTTTGGAGGAGGCCATGGGGAAGTAGCCCAGGGAGTTGTGGCTGTCATGCAGCTGTTACAGGAGGCGCTATAGACAGCTGCAGTCCACAGGGCCCTGGGCTGGAACCCGGAGTAGGGGGTGGGCCCGAGTTCCCCCCAAACTTCCCAATTGACCTGGACTGTGGGTTCTTCCAGAGGGGAAGGTCTCTGGGCTGTTCCCCAACCCACAGGGTGAATCTGTGAGGAGAGCAAATCCGCCGATAAGCGCAGGACCCACCAAGGCAGAGGAGGAACTTTGTCACAGAGCGTAGCCGCAAGTGCTGCCCCGAGCAATCAGAACTTGGGGGGCCGCTGGACACGATATAGGGGCTCACAGGTAACACTTCATGGGATTCTGGGGGCGATTGGACATTTCTGTGCAGCAGGAGAATCACGCTCTACTCTGGCTTTAGCTGATCCTGGAGCCACCGTCTCTGATTAAAGCTGCCCCACAGGCGGGGGAGAAGGTGAAGCGAGTGACGTTGAAGCGTGGCGGCGGGTTTGCCTCGCTTGGCTCCGTGGCTGGGTCGCCCTGCGCGCAGTCTGCCCCTCGCCCTGCCCAGAGCTGGCAGGGCTTGGGGGGGGTCTGAGCTGAGGGGAAGCGCTGCCCGGCTCCAGATGAAAACGCTGCTGGGGGGCCGCGGTGTCGGCTGTGGTGTCTGGGACCCTGGCAGCCTTCGGAGGAGGCCCCACAAGGACTCGCTGTGGCACCCTCCTGCTGCAGTGAACCCCACGGAGCTGGGAGCCGGGCCGTGGCAGGTCCCCGTGCGGCCGGACGTGCACAGACTGAGGTGCAGAGGTTGGGGCTCCTCCGAGCGCAGCCGAGCCCGGCATTGCTCCAGGCTGGCCCTGCAGAGTCTGACCCTCCCTCCCGAGCCCGGCCGGGGATTTCCAGCAGCAGCTCGTCCTTTGCAGGGTTCGATATGCCCCGGTCTAGCCTCTCTGGGCAGCGCCCGCACCTGGGTGTCCTTCCCTCTGACGGTATCCTGGGCAAACCCGACGGAGCCAGACAAACCCGACTGAAGTGACTTTAATACCTTTAGGGTCCACTAACTCCCAGCCCCCCCAACTCTAACCCACCAGACCCTCCTCCCCTCCCAGAGCCGGGAGAGAACCCTGGAGTCCGGCTCCATGTCCCCCACAGGGGATTAGGTGCCCGCTCTGGCTGCAGGATGGGGCCACAGTAGAGCGGGGAGCAGGCCAGGAAAAAGCAAACTGCTCTCAGGGTGTGGAGCGGGCGAGGGGGTGTCCCAGCATCCCAGCCCGTGTCGCTCAGTGTGAAAACCTCCCTGGACACACAGGGCCGGTCTGGGAAGCCCCCCAGGTTCCCCCCAGCCAGCACCCTGGGAAATCCGCCCAGGCTGCTCGGTGCCCAAACCACGGGGATTGCGGCAGGCACCCGCCTGGCCCGCTGCTGGCATAGGCCGTGCCAGGGGGTTGTCCGGCCCCAGGCCCAGATCCTATGCTGGGGTAACTCCGCTCCATGGTGCCTTTGCGGCAGCTCCCCAGTGGTTCCAAACCCGCCCGGCAGGGCCGGGAAAATCCCGGCAATGGGACGTTTAAATCTGACTGGACCTACTGCTCCCTGCGGCACGGAGCCCCCTGCCGAGCCCCCTGCCCCTGCGGCATGGAGCCCCCCTCCGAGCTCCCTGCCCCGCTCCCTGTGGCACAGCGCCCCCTACTGAGCCCTCCGCCCCTCACCCCAGCGCCCCCCTCCGAGCTCCCCACCCCACTCCCTGCGGCACAGCGCCCCCTACTGAGTCCCCTGTCCCACACCCTGCAGCGGGACATTCCCAGCCAAGCCCCCCGCCCCGCGGCATGGCACCCCGCACTGCCTCACTGGGCCCAGCGCCACCAGCTGCCAGAACATCAGAACAGCCAGACTGGGTCAGCCCCATGGCCCATCTAGCCCCAGATCCTGTCGTCTGAGCGGGGCTGGTGCCAGCTGCTTTAGAGGGAGCAAATAGAACAGGTCATCACCCATCATCCCCTGTCACCCATTCCTAGGGACACCCAGTGCAAGAGCGTCTGTGACCATCCTGGCTAATAGCCACTGAGAGACCGATTCCCCCAGCAACTCATCTAGTTCTTTCTGAACCCTGTTCTACTTCTGGCCTCCACAACATCCCCTGGCACTGAGTTCCGCAGGTTAACAGTGCATTGGCTGAAGGAATGCTTCCTGTTGTTGCTGCCCATTAATTTCATCGGGTGGCCCCTGGTTCGCATGACATGTGAAGGCACATTTCTCTGCGCCAGTCATGACTGTACAGACCTCGGTCACATCCTCCCGGGCGTCCAAACTGACCAGCCCCTGTCTTTTCAATCTCTCCTCAGAGGGAAGCCGGCTCACAACCCCAAATATTTTTGTGCCCGTCTCGGCCCCTTTTCCAGTTCTAACGGATCTTTTTGGAGCCAGGCGCCCAGAACTGCCCGCAGTGCTCACGGGGTGGGCCGGGCGGCCCCTGGCCAGCAGCGTGATGAGTGTGTCTGTCCAGTTATCGCTTCCCACCCTCCGGCCTGTTCGCTGTTCGGGGGGTTGCTGCGCATGGAGCGGATGTTTTCAGAGAAGTGTCCATGATGCCAACTCACAGACCAGGCCGATGATCCGGGTGTGGCAGCTCTAAATCCCCTGAACGTGTCAGAGTCAGATGGAAACCGAAAGCAGCCAGAGCCTTTCTCAGCACAGGGCTGATTCCGGGAAACCCGGTGGTGGGGGAGGCAGGGAGGGTTGAGTCTCTCCGAGCTAATGACCCCGGCTGACCCTGCAGCTGCCCAGCTGGTGGGGACGACCGGAGCCCTTGGGGCCTGCGTCTCCATCATAGGGGTGTTTAACCCCAGGTTTGCCATGCCGGGTTTCCAGGCGCAGAGGCAGATGCTGGCAGTACAGGGGCCATGACACACAGCAGAGCGGTCCCGAGTGCATCTAGCAGAAGGCTTTGCTGCAAAGCCTCCCGCTGCCCCCCTGCTTAGAGGGCAGTGTGTGCTGGGCGTGGATGCTGTGTCCAAGCTCAGATACAGGCACTGCCTCACCCCCCCTTGCCTCAGTTTCCCTCCCCAACCCACTCTCTGCAGCACAGTGCCCCCTACAGGCCCCCCACCCCACTCTCTGCCACCTGGTGCCCCCTACTGACTCCCACCTCCCTCCCTGCCGCCTGGCGCCCCCTACCGACCCTCTGCCCCACTCCCTGCAGCCCAGTGTCCCTGAGGACTGCACTGGGGCCAGCCCTGACTGTGAGGGTTGTGGAGGGGGGCTGGTGGGTTAGAGCAGGGGGGGCTGGGAGCCAGGACTCCTGGGTTCTTTCCCCAGCTCTGGGAGGGGAGTGGGGGCTGGGTGGGCGGGGGGTTTCCCCCAGGTCAGATTGGCAGAGCCCGGGGGGGGGTTCGCCCCCCCCCCCCCGCAGTGTGGGGTGAGGGGGCATCTGGAGTCTGTAGCCGGTGCTGTGGGGCCGGGGCCGGGGTGGGCGAGGGGCGGCGCCCCCAGGGGGTCGGGCTGGGTCCCGGGTCCCTGGATCCGAAGCGGTTAAACCGGCTCCACCCGCCGCTTTCGGTTTCCATCTGACTCGCCCCGTTTCCTGGCTCGGCTCGGAGCCGCCCGGCAAAAGGGGCGTTGGAGGGAGACCGAGCGGACCCCGCGCCCCGGGCAGGTGGGTCCCGGCTGCTCCCCGGCCCCGGGGGGCTCGGATCCAGGGGGTCAGGGCAGGGGGCGGGCGGGGCCAGGGCGCCTGGGGCACCGCCCGGGCACGGGAGCTGCTAACGGGGGGGCTGGTCCCAGCCCAGGGCGGCTCCGGGTGGATTGGGGGGGGGGACGGGGTTTGCCCCCCCCCAAGCCTCGGGCAGCCGGAGCGCGCCGCGCAGGGGGGGCAGGAGACATCCTGTGCCGGGCCTCGGAGCCGCGTCTGGACGCTCCGGGGGTTGTCAGGCGCTGGGCTGAGCCAGGGCCCGGCCCGGCGGGGAAAGGGACCCGCGGAGCGTGGCCGGTTCACGCGTGGGCTGCACGGGGAGCGCGGAGCGCACAGTCCCAGTGTCTGTCCTGGAGGCGGGTACCCCAGGGGTAGCGTTAGTCTGGGGCTGTAAAAAGCGACAGAGGGTCCTGTGGCACCTTCCAGACTAACCCACGGATTGGAGCAGGAGCTCTCGTGGGCACACGGGCATTCACCCACGAGCGCTCCTGCTCCAATACACCTGGGAGTCTCCTGGAGGCCAGAGCAGGTGTCAGCCACAGGAAACGCGGTGGGTCGGATCTCCCTGGGGCCAGGAGGGCGTTTGACACTGTTCCAGGGGAGAGACGATGGGGGTCGATGTGAGACCGGGAAGTGGTGAAGGGGAGACGACGCCGGGTCACCCCGAAAGGGGAACTGCCAGGCGGGGAGTCACTAGCGGAGCCCCTCACGGATCCCTCTTGGGACCGACCGTATTTCACCTTTTCATTGCTGCCCTTGGCCCAAAGGGGGAGTTTGCGGACGACACCGAGTGGGGAGGGATTGGCAGGGCGGGGGAGGACCGGAATAGCCCACACGATGATCTGGGCGACCCTGTAAACTGGAGGAATAGGAACGGGGTGAGATTTAACCGTGTGACGCGCCAGGTCCTGCAATTAGGGACTAACAAGCGGAGGTGACAGTGGGCCGATGCGGGCCAGGACGGGGGACCCAGCGGGGGGAGAGCAAGAGGGGCAGCTGCCCCCGGGCCCAGCGATTTCAAAGGGCCTGGGGCTCCCGCCTGCTGCTGCCCTTCAAATCACTGCCGGAGCCCCAGGGCTCCGGCCATGAAGGGCTGGCTGGGGGAGTCTGCCTCAGCCCTACCCCTTCTGCCCAAGGCCCCACCCCTCCTGAGGGCCCAGAGCCACCCCCCCTTCCTCCGCAGCAGGGGGCCCGGGTCACTGGCAGGTTTGAACTCGTGTCCGTGGTGGAGTCTCTGTCACTCGTCTGGAACCCGCGATTTGGAGCCGTCAGTGACTCAGCCGGAGGTTGGGGTCTGGTACCGGGGTGGGGGGAGGTTCTGGGGCCTGCGAGGTGCCGGGGGTCAGATTAACTGATCACAATGGGCCCCTCTGATGTCCGGGGGCGTCTCTGAGTACAAACAGACGTGACGATTGTAACCCAACCGTGTCCCCGAGTGACGCGCCCCCGGCTGTCAGAACAGGTTCGGATTAAATAAATAAAAATAAATAAATAAATAAATAAATTGGAGCCGGGCGGGGCTAAGGGTTCGGTCATTAGACACTGGCTCCGCCAGCGATGTTGCCTAAGAAACCCCCGGACTCACGGTTAAATTTGTGCCCCCTCTCCATCTGAAATAGTCCCACTGTGGGCAGGCCCCATTGATCTGGCTGGAGCCACCTCCCCAGATACAGAAATCAAACCACACCGCTGTGGGCTGGGGGAGCCGGTGGGGTCACCCCGGGTCGGCACCGGGGGGAAGTGGGGGAGAGCAGGGTCTGACCCGGCTGCCCTAACACCTCCCCCCAACCTCTGAATGCTAACCCGGCCTCCTTCACTGTGCCTCTAACCCCATAGCTAAACCCCTGCCCCATAGCCCTAACCCCACAACTCTACCTGCTGTCCCTGTAACTCTACTCTCACCCCTTAGCCCTAACCCATAACTCTACCCCAGAACCCCAGCTGGGGGTCTGCAGCGATGCCCAGGAGCGCCAGGGCTTGTCTGCCCCGGGGTGAGGTGCCGCGGGCGATGCTGGGGTCCGTACGCTGCACGGGGGGCGGGTGCAAGGGTCTCCCACAGTTTGGGGGGCCTGGCCCTTGTTTCATTGCCCCCCTGTGACGAAGTGGGACTGTTCTTAATGTTTCCTCTGAATACTGTGTGGGTGCCTCAGTTTCCCCTATGCATTTCTTAAGTCTCTAGGTGATGGGATAAAGGCCAGTGTGCATCAATCACTGACACTCTGTCTCCCTGGCAACAAATGGCCAGGGCCCTTCCCCCCCCCCCCCCCCCCCCCGCCCCCTGCAAGGGAATAGCTAAAGGTGAACAGAGAGGTCAGGTGACCTCCTGGCCCGGGAAAGAGACAAAGGCCAGAGAGGAGGGGCTGGAGGGGGTTTCAGTTTGGAGCTGGCTGGGAACGGGAAGCGAGGGCAGACGTGGGTGTCTGGCTCGCTGGGCCCCAGAATGGACCCGGCTGAGGGGTCCAGTTCTCTGTACCTACAAGCTCTGTTTCAGACCGTGTTCCTGTCATCTAATAAACCTCTGAGTTACTGGCTGGCTGAGAGTCACGTCTGACTGCGAAGTGGGGGTGCAGGACCCTCTGGCTGCCCCAGGACCCCGCCTGGGCGGACTCGCTGTGGGAAGCGCACGGAGGGGCAGATGCTGAATGCTCCAGGGTCAGACCCAGGAGGTGAAGCCGTGTGAGCTGCTTGCCCTGAAGACGGTCTGCTCCGAGGGAGAGGAGGCTCCCCAAAGTCCTGCCTGGCTTTGTGGGGAGCAGTTCCAGAGCATCGCCCGGGGACTCCGGGACACCCCCCAGGTCTCACCCTACCTCCCTGCTCTGTGTCCCGCAGGCCGCCCCCCCAGCGCGATGGAGATCCCCATGCCGGCCCCCATCTGCCTGATCGAGAACAGCCCGGAGGGGGAGCTGCGGGTGCAGCAGGAGGCGCTGCAGGTGCTGGCGGAGATCTCCCAGCCAGTGGTGGTGGTGGCCATCGCCGGGCTGTACCGCACTGGCAAGTCCTACCTCATGAACAAACTGGCCAGCAAGAGATCAGGTGAGAGACGTGAGCCCTGCCCCCGGGCGCCAGGACTCCTGGGTTCTCTCCCTGGCGCTGGGAGGGGAGTGGGGTCTAGTGGGTCAGAGCAGGGGTGGGTGGGAGCCAGGACTCCTGGGTTCCCTCGCTCTGTGACAGTCCCAGCTCCGCCCCTCTCTCCCCAGGGTTCTCGCTGGGCTCCACCATCCAGTCGCACACCAAGGGCATCTGGATGTGGTGCCTGCCCCACCCCCGCCGGGCCGGCCACACCCTGGTGCTGCTGGACACCGAGGGGCTGGGCGACGTGGAGAAGGTGAGTGCGGGGGCCAGCGTATGAGAATCAGCCAATTTGCAGAGCAGGATGGAACGGCCCTTGGGATGGAACGCCCCTTGCAGTTCCCAGGGGCTTCTGGGACTTGTAGTTCCCAGGGGATGCTGGGCATTGTAATTTATGGCAAGGCATGCTGGGAAAGAGGATGGGGTATTTAAGGAGCTCCCGCTGCTAAGGGACAGACTCAGCGAGCCCCATGTAGGGGAAGGAGGGGCTGTCTGATGTGGGGCTGATGCCCTCTGAGGGGGGCAGTGCCAATGCCGGGATGGCTGGGGATGCCGTGGTGGGCCTGGAAGGGGCGCCCAGGGGCGCGGCTGGAAACGCTTGTCCTGCCCAGGGAGAACTGTTGAAATATTGAAAATGTTCCCTGTCCTGAATCATGATGAAAAGTCAAAATGGGGGGGGGGGGGGGGGGGGGAAAGTGTCATGGCTTGAAAATCATAAACGTGTCTGGGTCCAGGTCACGCAAAAAACTTGGATAATTTTCAGACATTTCATTTTGGTTGTCTACTTTTTTTTTTCTTTCTTAATTTGGTCCAAATTTACCAAAACATTGGCAATGAGATATGATTTTTACCTTGAGAAATGGAAAGTTTCCGGTTAGACAAACGGTCAGTTGGGCCATTTCTACAATTCTGAAACTTTTTTCCCAATAATTTTTCAAGTTGGGAAATTTGCCTGAAGCGACCCTGTTTTGCTTGTGATTTTGGTATCAATGATTCAGTGTTCTCCAGTGACAATTTCCCGACTCGCTGTAGCGATGGGGGCAGGGCTGGCATTCCGGAGAGCCGGGTTCATATCCCTGCTCCACAGACCCCCGGTGTGAGCTGGGACTCAGTTTCCCCACCCCAGCTGCCAGAGGAAGTGTGACAATAAATACATTCGCTCTGGAGGTGGGGCTCAGACACAACCGATAAGCTGGAAGGGCCGGTAACGCCAGCCACCAAAAGGCAAAATAAAGTTGGGACCCGAAAAATGCACGAGAGCAGCTGGAAACCCCGCGCCCTGCAGTGGGGGCTGCTGCACCTGGACCCCATGGGGCGGGGAGGTGTCGCCTTCCCAAAGCTTTAATGCAGCCACATGGGTTGGAAACTTACTTCAGTAAAAGGGGAGCAACGAGCGCTCCCGCCCCCTCCCGTGCCTCCGGGAGCTGGGGATTTCACGGGGTGTGTGGGGGGAAATACCCCAACCCCAAAGAGTGACTCTCTGTGACAATGGTGCCCGTGGGAGCCAGCTGAGGTCACTCAATCAGGGTGAACTGCAAACAGAACGGGGCAGAGAAACCCCAAAGCTAGTGGATATTTCAATATTTAGATTTACCAAAACAGCTTCTGTATTACCTCCCTGGTTGCTCAGAAGTCTGAACAACGCAGTTCCCTTAAAGTGCCCAGCCTCAGGGCCCCATCCAGGTACCCACGTCAAAACATGATGATTTCTGAAACTCTTATTTCATCATATAAAAGAAAAGGTTCTACCAATCCCCAAGGACCAGCCACGTGCCCAGGTCAATGTATAACCTAGATCTTACCCCAAAATCCCGCTTAGAGCCAATCCTTGTGACCGAAACTAAAATGTATTAAAAAACAGAAGAGAGAGAGTGTTGGTTAAAAGATCAATCTACAGACAGACGTGAATTCAATGCTTGAGGTTCAGGTACATAGCAGAGGTGAGCCTGTCGTTGCCAAAAGTCCCTTTAGAAATAGTCCAGAGGTTACAGTCCCATGTCCATGCTTAGGGTGACTCCAGCCAGTGACTGGATCTCAATCCTTATAACTCAGGCTTCCCCTGCATGAACCTTAAGCAGACCTGCGATAAACAGGATCAGTTCCACCTCCAGCAGCCATTCAGTCCTGGGTGAACAATAGACTTCTGAGCTAACCCCTTGTCTTCCCAGTATCCTGGTCATTAACACAAGGGCATTTGGCCATTCAGCAGTTCATAGACAGTTTACCACAGACTTTAAAGAGACACATAAACAATGCCACTACTTCAAGTTTCTCCTAAAAGTCAGCCTTCCCTTTTGATCTGTGCAGCGATGGCGCGGGGAATAGACAGGAACTGGCTGGTTACAGGGTTAGCGTCTAATAGATAGAAGTAAACGGATCGAGCGAGTAATTACGTCCAATTTCTAACAATCCACCTTTGCACTTCGAAGTTCTATCCTCACTAGCATTGAATGGTCCTAATGATCATTTGCAACCTGTCCTCACCTGCCTCTCCAGGTTACTCTGGGTCAGCTGGCCTGCGGGATGCGTAACCCTTTCTGGCTGTGGGCCACACTTCAATGAGATGTTCTCTTATAATCAGATAATGTCATACGCTCCGAGCTCCAGGAACGGGAATTCACTGTGGCCTGGGGTGGGACTCTGGAGAGCTGGGGGCTGATCCCCTGGCCAACCCTCCCCTGTGCCTCAGTTTCCCCATCTGTGCCATGGGGCTGGTGATCCCACCGTGCTCTGTGATGGGCTGTGAGCTCTGCGGCTGGGACGCGCTCGGGATGGTGACGGTGGGTGTCGTTCCAGGGCGACGCGAAGAACGACACGTGGATCTTCGCGCTGGCCGTGCTTCTCAGCAGCACCCTGGTCTATAACAGCATGGGCACCATCAACCAGCAGGCCATGGACCAGCTGCAGTATCCTTGCCTGCGGGCCGGGGAGCTGGGTCTGAGGGCTTGGGGGGCCCCATATCCCCAGGGAAGGGCCTCGCGGTTCCCTCCAAACGCTTCACCCCCAGTGAAATCGTGACCCTCAGCGCGGGGTGTGCACCACGGCCCCCTCTAGTGGCTGCTCTGCATGATGGGATAACAACCCACTACTGCCACCAGCTAGCAGAGTTGCTCCTTCAGCTCCAGTGCTGTAGGGGGCTGCTCTGGACCCTAGAGGTGGTGGGTTCGACCCCTGCTTCTGAGGGTTGTGATGGACTATCCTTCCCTTCCCCTTGTTCATTCTGAGCCCCTGTCGCAGGCGGGGAGGGGAGGCTCTGAGGGAGCAGGACCCCCTCTTTCAGGGGGCGCCACACTTCTGGTTCCTTAGCCAGCCTCCAGCTACGTGACAGAGCTGACGGAGCGCATCAAGGTGAAGGCGGCGGGCAGGGGCAGCCGACAGGAGGGGGAGGATTCGGCCGAGTTTGTGCGGTTCTTCCCGGCCTTCGTGTGGGCCGTGCGGGATTTCACGCTGCAGCTGGAGCTGGACGGGCGGAAGATCACCGAGGACGAGTACCTGGAGAATGGCCTGAAACTAAAGCCAGGTAGGGGAGTGGTGCTGGCCCCAGGGTGGCACTAGGGGGCGCTGTGCTTGCAGAGGGGGTGACTTTTGCTCAAGACAGAAACCCAAGCTGTTGACACCTTGCGGGGGTTACCGGTCCCTGGGAGTTGGGGCGTTTGCTGTCCTGGCCACATTGCAACTTGGACAGTTCCCCGGCTCCCCTCAATCCCCTGTGGATATCGGGGTCTCTTCCCCCCAGGGGAATCTGTCCAACAGTCGCCATGCTGCCCCCCAGAAGCAGCTGCATGTTGGCACAGGGCTGCTGTCCAGCTCCCGTCTCCTCCCCAGGCAGCAGCCAGCGAGCCCAGCTCTTCAACCTGCCCCGCGAGTGCATCCGCCAGTTCTTCCCAGCCCGGAAATGCTTCGTCTTCATCCAGCCGGCCGGCAGGAGGGACCTGGCCCGGCTGGAGGAGCTGCGGGAGGACGAGCTGGAGCCTGAGTTCCGGGAGCAGGTGGCCCAGTTCTGCCGCCACGTCTGGGAGATGTCGAAGCCCAAGACCATCCCGGGTGGCCACGTGGTGACCGGGGCCAGTGAGTGTCGGTAGCCCTTGGGCCGGGGGACACTGGGGTCAACGTGGCTCATGGGGTGCTGGGCGGGATGAACTGAGCTGGGAGGGGGTCCCTTGTGGCCAGCACTGGTGGGGTCAGCGCTGGAGCCTGCGCCCAGCTCTGGGGTGCGCGGTTAGAAGGGCTGCTGGAAAATCACGAGGGGTGGAATAAAGCCCGACAGCAGATCTGGTCAGTGGATCCCAGGGGAGATGAGGAGAGGCCTAGATAGCAGGGTGGGTGCGTCTCCCCGGGGAGGGACGCCCGTGTCCCGAAGGGCCATTGCTGGGGCCCTACCAATTGGACAACCATGAAAAATGTGTCACGGACTGTGAAATAAGCCCTTCCCCGTGAAATCTGATGTCCCCTTGTTCCTAGGAGCACCCCAGCAAAGAACCCCCCGTGCTCCGGCAGGGCAAGGGGGGCAGGACTTGTCTATCTCCTGCACAGCTGCTGGGGGGGATCAGACCCACGTCCACCTCCAGGAACCTCCTGCGGCTGCTGCCTTCAGAGTCCAGCTCTGACCCCCGCACAGTCCCGTTTTGGGTCAGGACCCCCAGTGACAAATCTGAAATTTCAGATTTTATCATCTGAAAACGAGAAATTGACCAATTTTCAAATCCTATGGCTGTGAAATTGACCGTGAATTTGGTAGGGCCCTGAGCCATTTCTCTGCAGAGAGAGGCAGAGCAGGGCCCCGTGCCTGGGGAAACGAGGCAGCAATTGCTCATGGAGAGGGGGTTTTAGGGTGCATCTGGGGTGGGGAAGGGGGCACATCCTAGGCTCGGTGTCTGTCCTACAAGGAGGGGCAGGGAGCAGGTGGAGTCCTGGAGAGTGTGGGAGGGGCTGTGCTGGGCCCCACTGGCGCTGACCCTGCCCCCCTCCGGCCGCGCTGGGCCCCCTGGCGCTGACCCTGCCCCCCTCCGGCCGCGCTGGGCCCCCTGGCGCTGACCCTGGCCCCCTCCGGCCGCGCTGGGCCCCCTGGCGCTGACCCTGGCCCCCTCCGGCCGCGCTGGGCCCCCTGGCGCTGACCCTGGCCCCCTCCGGCCACGCTGGGTCCCCTGGCGCTGACCCTGCCCCTCCGGCCGCGCTGGGTCCCCTGGCGCTGACCCTGCCCCTCCGGCAGTGCTGGGGAACCTGGCGGTGACCTACGTGGACGCCATCCGCAGCGGGGTGGTGCCCTGCATGGAGAACGCGGTGCTGGCCCTGGCGCAGATCGAGAACTCGGCGGCGGTGGGGGAGGCCGTGGCTGTCTACGAGGAGCAGCTGGGGCGGCGGGTGGCGCTGCCCACGGAGAGCGTGCAGGAGCTGCTGGAGCTGCATGCCCAGTGCGAGCGGGAGGCGCTGCGGGCGTTCATGGCGCGCACCTTCAAGGATGACGACCGCCGCTTCCAAGGGGAGCTCATGGTACGGCCCCTCACGCCGGCCCCGGGGGTTATGGGATAGCTGCCCCTCTGTGGGATGGGGGGGATGGGGCTCCCTTGCACCCTGACCCCCTTCCATGGGGAATCTCCCAGCCCCAGTGTGACGGGTTCCCCCCGGGGAGCCACCTGGAACTGGGGTACCACAGAGCCCCCTGACCCACCAGCCTGGGCTCCCTCTCACACCGTACTGCTGTGACAAGCTGCAAAGTCCTCCAGCTGCACTTCCACCAGCATCACACAGGTCGGGACACACCCAGCTGCCAGGGCCGGCTCTACCTTTCTTGCCGCCCCAAGCGGCGAAGCAAACAAAAAAGCGGCTGCAGCACTGCTGCCGAAGAAGAAAAAATGAAAAAGCTGCCGCCGAAGTCGGAGTGCTGCCCCAGACCGGACGCAGTGCCGCCCCTCCAGATTTGCCGCCCCAGGCACCTGCTTCCTTGGGGGCTGGTGCCTAGAGCCGGCCCTGCCAGCTGCAGTTACACGCAGGCTCTCTGACCAGCCCCTGCGTGGGCAGGCTACTCCCAGCTCCTCAGGCACACCCCTCCTCTGGAGCCTAAACCCGAAATTACACCATCTTGCACTGCACAGTGCAAGCTCATAAAATTTGCACCCTCCCTCAATGTGGAGAGGAATATGCAACAGCCTTTGCCCCTGAGTTACGATTCCCGCACACTTCACTCCAACGCCCTCGTTTAGATAAAGCAAAAACAAGTTTATTAACTAGAAAAGATCGATTTTAAATGATTATAAGAGATAGCGAGCAAAGGAGATTACCCAGCAAATAAACAAAAAATGCAAACTAAGTTTAAGATACTAGAAAGACAGGATATGAACTAAGAGATTCTCACCCTGATGGATGATCCACGCCGGCTGCAGACCCTTAAGGGACAAGCTGCCCTCGCTGACAGCTTGGAACCCCCGGGTGCTCCATACACAGACTAGAAATCCCTTTAGCCTGGGGCCAGCACTTCCCCCCGGTCAGTCTTTGTTCCTCGGGGGTTTCCAGGGGTCTCTTTGGGTGGGGAGCGAAGAACCCCAGGTGACGTCACTCCCCACTTCATACAGCTTTAGCATCTGGCGGGAGCCCTTTGTTCCAAAGCCTGGTTCCCAGACCGGGTTGTGGGGAAAATACTGACACCCCAAGATGGAGGCTGGAGTCATGTGGTCTCATCGCATGTCCCTGTCGCGTCACAGCAGCGTCACTCACAGGCTGTGTGTGGGGTTCTCAGGGAGGCTCCCCAGGTGGGAGATGAGCTTCTCCTAAGGCCTGTTGTTCTTTCCTAATGGCCCATTGCCCTGAACAGGCCATTCCCCACCCGCTATCTAGACTGAAAACATCGTGTCCAGTGGGCGTTCCCCAGGTGTAACGACATTTGAAATACAGACACATGGTCAGTATTCGTAACTTCACATACAAAAATGCTCCATGCACACACCTAGGATAACGGTATTCAGCAAATCCTGACTTTTCCAATGACACGGCACGTGCCTGAACTTGGATAAAATACACCAAAACGATGCCAGACTCGTATCACCATCATATCACTGAAGAATATGGGGGGCAGTGTCACACTCGGCCTTGCTTAGCTGGGGACCCGAGATGCCAGGCCAAGGGGACCCGGCCCAATCTCCAGCCCCAGGCGCATGTGGAACGGCTCACACACCTGCCCCATTCAGGCCCTGTCATGGCTCGTACCCCTGCCCCATCTGCACCCCCCCCCACCCTGGGTCAGGCCTCCCCTGTCTGTGCCCAACTTGGCAGCGCCGCTTGGAGGAGCAGAAGCAGGAGCTCTGCTGGCGCAATGAGGTGGCGTCCTCTGACCGCTGCAAGGCCGCCCTGCTGGAGCTGTCGGACGAGCTGGATGACCGGATCGGTGAGGGGGTCTACTCAGTGCCCGGGGGCTACCAGCGCTTCCTGGACGACCGGCAGCACATGGTGGAGAGATACCGGCAGGTGCCGGGGAAGGGGGTAAAGGTAGGAGAGGGCTGGTGCCTGGCTCTGTGTGTCTTTGTGCCCCCTCATTGTGCAGCCCAGGAAGCCCTGCTGAGAACCAGGCACCTGGGCAGTTCCTGGATCCTCCCCAGAGCGGGGGCAGCATCAGGGTGTGAGCCGACCCCACCCTCACAGCCCTCCTGACTGCCAACGTCCTGGGGTGTCTGGTTCCCATGGCCCCTCCAGCCCTTGGCTGCTCTGCTGGGGCTGCTGGGGGGGGGCCCGGTTAGTGCCTGGGTGATGAGGCCGTTTGTCCTGTTAAAAACCGGGTTCAGCCCCCAGCTCATCCGGAACAGGCGCCGAGGGTGTCGAGTGGAAACCAAATGGTGACTCTGGGGCTGGATGGGAACTGGCGCCCCCTAGAGGGGAAAGGCCCTGCGTCCCAGCACCCACTCCCCTCCAAGCCAGCCAGTCCCGTTACTCTCCGGTGCCACGATCCAGAATCCCGACCCGGATCCGGCTCCGTGCGACAAACCCCCCTGACCCGGTGGCTCCCACTCTCCATCCCCAGGCCGACGCGGTGCTGCAGGAGTTCCTCCAGTCCAAGGAGGCTGTGGCCCAGTCCATCCTGCAGACGGACGAGGCCCTGACGGAGAAGGAGAAGGAGATGGCAGGTATCACTGGGGGGACATCACGCCGCTGGGGCGGGGGAGAAGGCGCCTGGGCTGCAGCCCTGGTGGGCAGAGTCACCATGGCCCTCCCCATGCTGACCCACCTCTCTCTCCCCGTGCCAGCCGAGCGAGCCCGGGCCGAGGCGGCCGAGCGGGAGCAGCAGGTCCTGAAGCAGAAGGAGGCTGAGTTGCAGCAGAAGCTGGAGGACCAGGACCGCAGCTACCAGGAGAACCTGCGGCAGCTGGAGACGAAGCTGGAGGACGAGCGGAAGAAGCTGCTGGAGGAGCAGGGCAAGATGATGGATCAGAAACTGAAGGTACCAGGGGGGCCGCGGGTGCTTGGCGCTGCGGGGGATGGATGGGCAGACCTGCTGCGGTCAACCCTGGCCCTGTGCTTTGGGGGGCCCCCTCGCTTCAGGGGGATGGGGGCCTGGGTGATGCAGGGGCTGGTGGCAGCTCTGCTCTGCCCCATTTGGACGGTTCCCGGCATTAATTGGGAGAGGAGGGGGCAGGGCAGAATGGGGGCAGGGAGGGGGCAGGAAGAGGTGGGGTGGGGCTTGGGGCAGGGGGGTTTTCGGGCCCTGCACCTGCCTAGGGACAGCCCTGCGGATGGGCACAGCCTGGGCAAGGGCGCCCCTGCCACCGGCCTCTGCCTGCCCAGGGGTGGGATTCCCGTGCGTAGGGCAGCCGGGGCGCTGGCAAATGGCAGTTGGGGCGGGATACCAGGCTAGATGGCCCGTGCGGCGGATCCCCCCGAGATGGGATTGCTGGGGGGCGCAGAGTGGCGAACGGCGCGTGCACACACACAGCAGGACTCACCCCTCCAGGAGGGGGCGGCCCCCCTGCCCTGGGCCCCCATTTCCCCCAGGCCAGCCCCACGCTGTTGCCGTGACCTCTCCCTGCCTGTGGGGTGGGGGATGTCCCGTGGGGATCCCCCTCACGCTCTCGCTGCCCCCCAGGAGCAGGAGGCCCTGCTGAAGGAGGGGTTCCGGGAGGAGGCCGGACGCCTGGAGAACCAGATCCGGCACCTGCAGCAGCAGAATGAGGAGATCCGGAAGCCGTCGTGGATCCAATCAGCGCTGGGGGTGCTGACCGACGTGGCCACTCTCATGCTACCTGGCATTGTCGGCAAGGTCGCCAGGGTCGCCACCAACATCTTCCGGCGCCTGTTCTGATGGGGTCCCCGGCCGCCCACTCGCCTCTGTACCCCAGCGCCCGTTCACCTGCGGAACCCCCCGCCACAGGACACTCCTCCAGAGAGCAGCTTTAACGTCCAGCAAAGGCTCCCAACTTCCTGGCTGGGGCTGGACCCCCACTGGCGGGGTCAGGAAGGAAAATCTCCCCCACAAGGCCGTATAGGGAGGGAGACGTGCTACCTCAAGGTGCACAGGTGCTGTTGGAGAGGGATCCCGGGATGCATGGGCCCATTGGCCTGAGCTGTGGGCACGACCCAGGTGAAGTGGCCACCAGAACGTCACCCCCGGGGGGAGTGAAATGCTGCCCACACCTGGAGCTGAGGCAGCCTTCTGCCCCGGGTACCTCCCCAGCCCCAGGCCGAGGGGTGGGAGCTGGTGTGGGGGGAGGGTGCCTCTCGCCTTGCCTCGTAGCTGGTTGGCTTTAAACTCTGCAGTTAAATAAATGTCCCCACGAACCTCCCTTATAACGTGTCTGGGTCTCTTTGCTGCTCTCTGGGGACATGAATCGCCACCCCTGAACAAAACATGCGGGATGCCTGCGTGCTGGGATGAGCCGTGAACCTGCCTTGGCTGCCCTGAACTTCTCGCTGTCAAGGCAGGGTCAGCGCGGTGAGAGTTTTAAGCAGCAGGGTGCCTAGTGGTTAGAGCGGGGGTGGGGTGAGAGCCAGGACTCCTGGGTTCTTTCCTGGCTCTGGGAGGGGAGAGGGGGCTGGTGGTTAGAGCAGGGGGGCTGGGAGCCAGGACTCCTGGGTTCTCTCCGAGCTCTGGGAGGGGAGTGGGGGCTGGTGGTTAGAGCAGGGGGGCTGAGAGCCAGGACTTCTGGGTTCTCCATGGCTCTGGGAGGGGAGTGGGGTGCAGTGGTTAGAGCAGGGGGGCTGGGAGCCAAGAGTCCCGGGTTCTCCCCGGCTCTGGGAGGGGAGTGGGGGCTGGTGGTTAGAGCAGGGGGGCTGGGAGCCAGGACTCCTGGGTTCTCTCCGAGCTCTGGGAGGGGAGTGGGGGCTGGTGGTTGGAGCAGGGGGGCTGGGAGCCAGGAGTCCCGGGTTCTCCCCGGCTCTGGGAGGGGAGTGGGGTGCAGTGGTTAGTGCGGGAGGGGGTTGGGAGTAGACACCCACGCTGGGTGGCAGAGCTGGGAGGGGGAGGAGAGCCCGGGGCTGGGAGGGGAGTGGGGTGCAGTGGTTAGTGCGGGAGGGGGTTGGGAGTAGACACCCACGCTGGGTGGCAGAGCTGGGAGTGGGAGGAGAGCCCGGGACTGGGAGGGGAGTGGGGTGCAGTGGTTAGTGCGGGAGGGGGTTGGGAGTAGACACCCGCACTGGGTGGCAGAGCTGGGAGGCGGAGGAGAGCCCGGCTCTGGGAGGGGAGTGGGGTGCAGTGGTTAGTGCGGGAGGGGGTTGGGAGTAGACACCCACGCTGGGTGGCAGAGCTGGGAGGCGGAGGAGAGCCCGGGGCTGGGAGGGGAGTGGGGTGCAGTGGTTAGTGCGGGAGGGGGTTGGGAGTAGACACCCACGCTGGGTGGCAGAGCTGGGAGCGGGAGGAGAGCCCGGGGCTGGGAGAGCAGGCGGCTGTTGGTTGGTTGAGGGGCATCGGCACATGGGCCCGTTCCCAGGTGCGGTGCCTCTTGCGCATCCCTGTTTGGATTCCCCAGCCGGGAACACCAGAGCTGCCCGGCCCGGCCCTTTCTCGCCGGGCTGCCGATGCGGAGTGGGGTGATCTCGGGGCTCCCGGGGCCTGCAAGGGGCGTCCCGGCTGTTAGACATCTGCCTACGTAACCCCAGGGAGTGGAAGTGGAAGCTGAGCCGTGGGGCCACGGAGACTGGAGTCACCGGCGAACCGTCCACCGACGCCCCCGCCAGAAGATTGCTTCTTCCCCCACTGGTTAGCAGCTAGAGGGGAACGTTTTAAGGCTTGTCAAGGAATAAACCCTTTAAGAGACGAGCCTGTCCGATATCCCGTTCCTGCTTTTAGCCCTTTTGCACATGGTTCAATAGAAAGGGATCCTGCAGATACATCCCAGGGTAAAACCGCAGAGAACCTGTTTATAAAAACGACGAGGGTCCTTGGGGTCCGCATGAGGAGAGATTAAACTGGGACTAAGGGGGACTGTGAGCGAGGTCTAGAACCTCACGGCTGGTGCAGTTCTGATGGCACTCGCAGTTCGCATGTGGGAAGGTTTATGCGGCCTGTGCCCTTTTCCCACCCCCATACCTCTGGGGCTCCAACTGGGCTGTGGTCTTCTCCCAGCGCTCCAGTCTGGAGGTCTGTGCTTTGGGCTCTCTGGTTTAGAGCCGCCCTTTTACCCTTGGCCACCCTCCGGAAAGGCTCCTCTATGCTGGGTGTCACGGAGTATTGGGGGACCCAGGGCCCTGCACCCCCGGCTTCCTGCGATTCACCATGACTCTCAGCCAGCCAGTAAAGCAGAAGGTTTATTTGGATGACAGGAATACAGTCCAAGACAGGTCTTGCAGGCACAGACAACAGGGCCCCCCTCAGTTAGGTCCAGCTTGGGGTCCCAGGGCATGCCAGCCCACCCCCCTTTGGGGGGTCAGAGCCATCTCTGCCTCCCAGCCATCTCTCCAGCCTGCTTCCAGCACTCTGCTTTCAGCGACCCCTCCCACAGCCTTTGTCCAGTTTCCCAGGCCCCGGAGTCACCTGACCTCCAACCCCCTCCTGGGTTCTCATGTTACAAGCTCAGGTATGTTCCCTCGGGCCGACTCCCATCCTCCGATGCAGACCATCCTAGTCACACTCCCCTGTCAGCATTCCCACACCCCAGCAAGAACAGTCCCAGTTCGTCACATCTCTCCCCCCTTCGAGACCGAACTGAGCAGGGTCACTTTAGCCAGTGACCTGGGGAAGTTCGAACCTACCCCCGTTCCCATGGATGCCCCCGCATCCCTCCAGTTCCTTGGTGGGAATTACACCAGGCCCCTTCAGTTTCACGCCCCCCCTTAGGTCGGGGTGCTTGATGGCACTCGCAGTTCGCATGTGGGAAGGTTTATGCGGCCTGTGCCCTTTTCCCACCCCCATACCTCTGGGGTTCCAACTGGGCTGTGGTCTTCTCCCAGCGCTCCAGTCTGGAGGTCTGTGCTTTGGGCTCTCTTGGTTTAGAGCCGCCCTTTTAACCTTGGCCACCCTCTGGAAAGGATCCTTTATGCTGGGCAAGGGTCCTAAAGCTGTTTTCCCCTTGTCCCAGGCCTTCCTCCCCCTCTGACAGGGGTCACAGGATGCGCAGTACTGTCGGACAGTAACAAAGACCCCAGGCCAGTAAAAGCTCCGTAGCAGCCTCTGCTGGGTACGCCAGGTTCCCTGGTGCCCTGAGAGGGGAATGTCATGGGCCCGGCACAGCAGCTGGCGGCGATACTTCTGGGGTACCACCAGCTGCCTCCTGATCCCCCCTGACTCCATTTTCCCTGGGGGAGCCCATTCTCGGTACAGGAACCCCTTCTCCCACAGGAACCTTTTCCGGCCACCTCGTCCCATGGTCTGTACCGCATTGAGGTCGGCCAGGTCCCTTATCTTCCGCAAGGAGGGATCTCTCTGCAACTCGGCCTGGAACTCAGCAGCTGAGACGGGGATGGCCACCTGCTCTTTCTCGCCCGCTGGGTCCGAAGCTGCAGCCTCCCTGAGCCGCGTCCCTGGGCGTTCCCTCCCCACCAGGTTAGGGTCCTGCGCCTCAGGCAAGGCACCCCCCCCAAGGCCATGGCGCAGGGCCCCTCGCCGGCTCTGACTGCGGGTCACAACCAGTGCCTTTTGGGGGTTGCTTGGCCAGTTCTCCAGGTCCCCCCCCATCAATACCTCAGTGGGTAAATACGGGTGTACCCCCACATCCTTGGGGCCCTCCTTGGCCCCCCACTTCAGGTGTACCCTTGCCACGGGCACTTTGACTGGTGTTCCGCCCACCCCCGTCAGGGTCAGGTAGGAGTTGGGCACCACCTGATCTGGGGCCACCACCTCGGGCCGGGCCAGCGTCACCTCTGCGCCCGTATCCCAGTATCCATTGACCTTCCTCCCATCCACCTCCAGGGGAACAAGGTACTCTCTCCGGAGGGACAGCCCCGCGCCTACCGTATAAACCAAAAACCCTGAGTCTGGAGCATCTGGCCCCCCAGAGAAGCTGGCCTGGGGCCCTTCTCTCTCCGGTCCCGGCGCTACCCATCGCTCTAATGACCCTAAGAGGGCAGGATCCAGGGGGCCGGAACTTGGTAGAAGTGGGGGGGCCATGAGGTCCGGCCCCCTCCAGGGCTCTGTCCCTGCTCCTCTTTTCCCCCCCGACACCCTGCCCCCTGACCAGGCCAGAAGCCAGAGCTGCTGGGGTGAGTCCCGGGCCCCCCACCTGCCCTGGCCGATGCACCTGAGGGTGGGTCTGGGGTCTGGGGGCTGCTTTCATTGGGTGGCCCCTGGTTCGCCTGGCATGTGAACACTTCCCCCTAGTCCCGTTCGCTGCACTAGGGGGCCCCCTGGGAACTGTGGGGAGCTGTGAGCACACAGGCCGGTGAGTGGCCAGCAGGAAGATGTATGCCAAGCGGCTTAAGAGCGACCTGGTGGAGCTGTGCAAGCAGAGGCGGCTGCGCATTGGGAGGCTCACCAAAGAACAGCTCATTGCCCAGCTGGAGGCGGAAGATCGCGCGAATGAACTGATCCCTGTGTCTCAGGGAAGCAGCCTGGCAAATGCAGCGCAGGCACCAGTGTCTGTCCCAGCTGGGAGTGGTCAGCCGGCTGCTGAGGGCTTCCTGAGACCCCTCCTTCCTATGCCTAGGGGAAGGGTGGGGAGGAGCCCAGCAAATACCGAAGGCGCCGTGACCCCCCCGGCCAGCAGGGGATCCCCCCGGCGAAGCTCGCCGGCCAGCAGAGGATCCTCCCGGCGACGTTCGGCATCCGTGGAGCGGAACTGGCTGGAATGGGAGAAAGAGCTAAAACTGAGAGAGCTGGAGGATCGTGAACAACAGAGACAGCATGAACGGGAGGAGAAAGAGAGACAGCATCAGCGTGAACGGGAGGAGAAAGAGAGACAGAGACAGCATGAACGGGAGGAGAATGAGAGACAGCGTCAGCATGACCTGGAACTGGCGAGATTGAAGGGCAGCGAACCCCCGGCTGCGGTGAGTGAGGGTGGACCCAGGACTGCACGGAGCTTTGATAAGTGCATCATGGCCCCATACAAGGAGGGGGAGGACATGGATGACTTCCTGGAGGCCTTTGAGACGGCCTGCGAGCTGCACCGGGTTGATCCCGCGGACAGACTCCGGGTCCTTACCCCCTTACTGGACCCCAAATCCGTGGCATTGTACCGCCAACTGGAAGAGGCAGAGAAAGGGGACTACGAACTATTCAAAAAGGCCCTGCTACGTGAGTTTGGGCTGACTCCTGAGATGTACCGGGAAAGGTTCCGGAGTCAGGATAAAACCCCTGAGATCTCATATCTGCAACTAGCCGTCCGCATGGAAGGATACGCCAGCAAGTGGGCTGGTGGGGCCCAGACGAAGGAGGACCTGGTCAAACTGCTGGTACTGGAGCAACTGTATGAGCGGTGCCCATCCGACCTGAGGCTGTGGTTGGTGGACAGAAAGCCAGAGAACCCGCGACACGCCGGGCAGCTGGCTGATGAGTTTGTAAAGAGCCGGTCAGGGGGTGGCAGGGAGGAGCCCCAAAGGAACAGGCCCGCCGCGATGCAGAGAGAGAGTCACCCTGGGACCTCCCAAAGGGGGAATATGGGGAATCCCCTCCCACGGGGAATGCCCAGCGTCAGGGACAACCGACCGGCTCGAGGGGACCCACAGGACATGAGCTGCTATTACTGCGGCCGAAGAGGCCACGTTCGGGCCCAGTGCCCCAAGCTCAAGGACAGACTGAGCAGACCGAACCCGCATAGGGTTAACTTGGTAGAGGCCCAGACGGACGAGGGGCAGGCTTCTCACGCAAGAGGGGCTGGCAGCTTATCAACTGCTCAAGAGAGAGAAGGGCCCCAGGCCAGCTCCTTTAGGGGCCTGGATGCCCCAGACTCAGGGCTTTTGGTTTATATGGTGGGCGCGGGGCTGTCCCTCCGGAGAGAGTACCTTGTTCCCCTGGAGGTGGATGGGAGGAAGGTCAATGGATACTGGGATACGGGCGCAGAGGTGACGCTGGCCCGGCCCGAGGTGGTGGCCCCAGATCAGGTGGTGCCCAACTCCTACCTGACCCTGACGGGGGTGGGCGGAACACCAGTCAAAGTGCCCGTGGCAAGGGTACACCTGAAGTGGGGGGCCAAGGAGGGCCCCAAGGATGTGGGGGTACACCCGTATTTACCCACTGAGGTATTGATGGGGGGGGACCTGGAGAACTGGCCAAGCAACCCCCAAAAGGCACTGGTTGTGACCCGCAGTCAGAGCCGGCGAGGGGCCCTGCGCCATGGCCTTGGGGGGGGTGCCTTGCCTGAGGCGCAGGACCCTAACCTGGTGGGGAGGGAACGCCCAGGGACGCGGCTCAGGGAGGCTGCAGCTTCGGACCCAGCGGGCGAGAAAGAGCAGGTGGCCATCTCCGTCTCAGCTGCTGAGTTCCAGGCCGAGTTGCAGAGAGATCCCTCCTTGCGGAAGATAAGGGACCTGGCCGACCTCAATGCGGTACAGACCATGGGACGAGGTGGCCGGAAAAGGTTCCTGTGGGAGAAGGGGTTCCTGTACCGAGAATGGGCTCCCCCAGGGAAAATGGAGTCAGGGGGGATCAGGAGGCAGCTGGTGGTACCCCAGAAGTATCGCCGCCAGCTGCTGTGCCGGGCCCATGACATTCCCCTCTCAGGGCACCAGGGAACCTGGCGTACCCAGCAGAGGCTGCTACGGAGCTTTTACTGGCCTGGGGTCTTTGTTACTGTCCGACAGTACTGCGCATCCTGTGACCCCTGTCAGAGGGGGAGGAAGGCCTGGGACAAGGGGAAAACAGCTTTAGGACCCTTGCCCAGCATAAAGGATCCTTTCCAGAGGGTGGCCAAGGTTAAAAGGGCGGCTCTAAACCAAGAGAGCCCAAAGCACAGACCTCCAGACTGGAGCGCTGGGAGAAGACCACAGCCCAGTTGGAACCCCAGAGGTATGGGGGTGGGAAAAGGGCACAGGCCGCATAAACCTTCCCACATGCGAACTGCGAGTGCCATCAAGCACCCCGACCTAAGGGGGGGCGTGAAACTGAAGGGGCCTGGTGTAATTCCCACCAAGGAACTGGAGGGATGCGGGGGCATCCATGGGAACGGGGGTAGGTTCGAACTTCCCCAGGTCACTGGCTAAAGTGACCCTGCTCAGTTCGGTCTCGAAGGGGGGAGAGATGTGACGAACTGGGACTGTTCTTGCTGGGGTGTGGGAATGCTGACAGGGGAGTGTGACTAGGATGGTCTGCATCGGAGGATGGGAGTCGGCCCGAGGGAACATACCTGAGCTTGTAACATGAGAACCCAGGAGGGGGTTGGAGGTCAGGTGACTCCGGGGGCCCGGGAAACTGAACAAAGGCTGTGGGAGGGGTCGCTGAAGAGAGTGGGGGAAGCAGGCTGGAGAGATGGCTGGGAGGCAGAGATGGCTCTGACCTCCCAAGGGGGGCTGGGCTGGGATGCCCTGGGACCCCAAGATGGACCTAACTGAGGGGGTCCCTGTTGTCTGTGCCTGCAAGACCTGTCTTGGACTGTATTCCTGTCATCCAAATAAACCTTCTGCTTTACTGGCTGGCTGAGAGTCATGGTGAATCGCAGGAAGCCGGGGGTGCAGGGCCCTGAGTCCCCCGATACTCCGTGACAAGCGGGTGGAGCGAATGTGTCAGAGAAATGGCCGTGGTAGCGACTCACATACCGTGGCCGGGAGGGGGCAGGCGGGGGAGAGACGAGCTGGGTCTGGCTGCTCTAAACCCCGTGAATGCGCCAGTCAGATGGAAACCGAAGCAGCCGGAGCCGTTCCTGGCACCCGGCTGATTCCGGGAAAGCCGGTGGTGGGGGAGAGAGTCTTTCCAAGCTGGTGACCCCGGCTGACCCTCCCCTGATGAAACAAGAACCCACCATCCTTGGCCTCCTGGGATCCCAGTGCCCCCCCCCAGCCCCCACTCCTGCAGCTCGGTGCCCCCTAGCACCGCATTGGGCCAGCACCGACCCTGGGGGGTGGGGTGGGACCCTCCCCCTGTATGGTGGGGCAGGGGCACTCGCGGGTTGAACTAGGGGATTTGCTGTCCCTGGAGTCCGTAACCCCCGATTCGGGGCTGGTCCAGGGGGCTGGGCGAGGGGCTGGGGGCTGCGCCGCACAGGGGGTCAGACCGGATCCCGGGATCCCTGCACCGTCCCTGAATCTGAAGCAGTTAAACCGGCCCCAGCCGCGGCCCTTTCTGTTTCCATCTGACTTGTCCCGTTTCCAAACCAGCTGTGGGGAAAGCCCGGCTCTAAGCCGCACGGCCGGCTGGACAGACGGCGCGGGAGGGAGACCGAGTGGACACCGGGCGCGGCTGCCACCCTCACCCCGGGCAGGTGGGTCCCAGCTGCTCCCCTGTCCCCTGGGGCTCGGATCCACCAGGGCAGCTGGTCTGGGTCAGATGCCAGCTGTGGGCAGAGGGCACTGGGGCCGTAACCCGGGAGAGCAGCAAAGGGAACGGCTGCTAACGTGGGGGCTGGGTTGATCCGGGGTGGGGGAGCCAGCGGGGTCACCCCAGGTCGGCACTGGGGGAGGGGGTGGAGAGCAGGGTCTGACCCGGTCGCTGTGCTGCAGGGGTGGGGGCTCGGTGGGGCGGGGGAGCACTGGGATCCCAAGAGGCCAAGGACGGTGGGTTCCTGTTTCATCTGGAATTTCATTCCCCGAGGAGGGAAGATTTGCACTTTGGAGGGGGGAGATGGGGAAACTGAGGCAAGGGGGGGGGGGTCCGAGGCTGCAGCTGAGGTTGGACACGTCTCCCCACTCCCGGCGCACTGGGGCTCAGCTCTGCCCCCTAAGCAGGGGGGCAGCGGCAGGCTTTGCAGTGAGGCCTTCCCCTGGGTGCCCTCGGGCCGCTGTGCTGTGTGTCATGGCCTCTGTACTGCCAGCAGCTGCCTCCGTGCCCGGAAACCCGGCATGGCAAGCCCGGGGTGAAACACCCTCGGATGGAGACGCAGCCCCTGCGCCCCGCGGGACCGGCCCCCCAGCTGGGCGGCTGCAGGCTCCGCCGGGCCCCAGCTCCGAGAGACTCGCGCCCCTCCGGCCCCCGCCGGGTTTCCCGGAATCAGCCCCGTGCCGGGAAAGGCTCCGGCCGCTTTCGGTTTCCATCGGAGTCTGACACGTTCAGGGATCGGAGCTGCCGGACCCGGCTCGTCCCCCGCCCCGGGATGTGGGGCGGCAGCTGCAGGGCGGGGCTGGGCCACTTGTGCTGCGGGGGGGGGGGGGGGGGTGTCACGACCCCCTGCTCTAACTCACCAAGCACCGCTCCCCCCCCCCCCCCCCCCCCCAGCCAAAGAGAGAACCCAGGAGTCCCGCCCCGGCCGGAGGAGGAGCCGAGTGTCACGCAGCGGCTGAGCGGGGCTGGGCTCTGGGTGACTTCGCCTCTCATTTCCCAGACGGGCTGGGGCTGGTGACCGGGCAGGAAAGACGCTGCCCCCCCGCGGAATTCAGCCGGGTTCCAGGCTGAGCGACCAGCCCCTGGTAAGAGACCCCCTGCGGGACATATCTGCCTTGCTGGCCCTGGGAAACGAACCCAGGAGTCCTGGCTCCCAGCCCCCCTGCTCTAACCACCAGCCCCCACTCCCCTCCCAGAGCTGGGGAGAGAACCCAGGAGTCCTGGCTCCCAGCCCCCGTGCTCTAACCACCAGCCCCAACTCCCCTCCCAGAGCCGGGGAGAGAACCCAGGAGTCCTGGCTCCCAGCCCCCCTGCTCTAACCACCAGCCCCAACTCCCCTCCCAGAGCCGGGGAGAGAACCCAGGAGCCCTGGCTCCCAGCCCCCCGCTCTCATCCACTAGACACCACTCCCCTCCCAGAGCTGGGGAGAGAACCCAGGAGTCCTGGTTCCCAGCCCCCCTGCTCTAACCACCAGCCCCCACTCCCCTCCCAGAGCTGGGGAGAGAACCCAGGAGTCCTGGCGCCCAGCCCCCTCTCCCCTCCCCGAGCTGTGTATGGAGCCTGTCAGGGCACGGAGCTCGCACCCGCTCATTAGGGAGTTCCCCAGGGAGGTCCTGGCAGGGCAAAGACCGGAGGACAGTTAAAGCAGCGGGCCAGGCTGGCACACATGGGGGTAGGGGGGCAGGGAACCCAGCCCCACTCCCCAGCTGTGTGAAACCCAACCGGATCAGGGCCCTGCGGGGTGTTGTCATCTCACTGCTGCTGGGGCAACGTGCTGTTTAGCCTGCTCTGGGGTCGCTCTGGCCTCGCTCCCAGGCTCCGGGATCCCCCCACCATACGGAAGAAGCACAAGGACTGCGAAGGGGCTTTTTGCCCACTAAAGCTTAAGCCCAAATATGTCTGTTAGTCTTCAACTCCTCATTGTTTTGGTGGCTACAGATTCGCAGGGCTCCCAGTCCTGCCCTGCCCGCCTTTGTGGCTGCAAAGAAAACATTTCCAAATGTGATCTCTTCCAGACAGGGTTTTTTGCCTGAGTGTGCAGAGAGCCTGAGCTGAAAGCCCTGTGAGTGGCATGAACTGCCTCGTTTCTAGTGTTGGCACGTTAACTCTGAAACCTAATGATGACACCGTGACCTATTTCACTGCTCATTCCAGCTATGAGTTGGCCCAGGCATAGCACCTGAGGTTGGAGCCATTTGTTGCTGGGGGGGGTGGGATTTGGGAGAAACGCTCCCTTTGTGTGCGCCTTTGGGGCAGAGCGTCTTGGATACCAGCTGTTGACACCCTCCTGTCCTTCCTGCAGGGCTCTCTGCTGCTCCCTCTCTTTAGCCCGTAGCCATGGAGGGACCTGTGTGCCTGGTGGGGAACGGCGCTGATGGGGAGCTGGAGGTGAACCCCGCAGCTCTGGATATCCTGCACGGCTTGGCCCAGCCCGTGGTGGTGGTGGCCATCGTGGGGCTGTACCGCACCGGCAAGTCGTATCTCATGAACTCCTTGGCCGGGAAGCAGAGAGGTGAGAGCTTTCCCAGACCCCTTCCCGTGGGCCCCGGGCTGGAGCCGGGAGCGAGGGGGCAGGCGTGCCCGGGCACTGGGTCTCTACCCCGTCTCCTCTCTCCCCAGGGTTCTCGCTGGGCTCCACGGTGCAGTCGCACACCAAGGGCATCTGGATGTGGTGCCTGCCCCACCCCCGCCGGCACGGCCACACCCTGGTGCTGCTGGACACTGAGGGGCTGGGCGACGTGGAGAAGGTGAGTGGGGGGCGGCGGGAGGGGGCTGGAGAAAGGGGCCGCGTGGCCCTTGCCTGGGGAGCAGGTTCTGAGACCCCAAGGCCAGAGGGACCCTGTGACGGTCTAGCCTGGCCCCAGGGCCGGTCTAAGGGGTGGGCGGCTGGGTCCCGGCCTGGGGTACGATACTCAAGGGGGTGCCCTGCCGGGACTCCCACCCACTGGCCTGCCAAGGGGCTAGGGGCAGCCAGGCAGGGGCGGCAGTGTCTGGAGGGGGTGGACGGACCAAGCTGCGGGGGGGCAGGTGGAGCAGCCAGGTGACTCCTCCCAACTGGGGGTGCCCCTCCTCCCCCGCTGCCCTGGTCCACTGCCCCCCCAAGCTCGGACCTGGAGCCTGGCGGGGGGCAGGTGCTGATGTGGGGGCGTCCCCCTCCCGCCCCGTGTATCCAGTCTCAGCTGAGCTGAGGGGGGGCTCAGGGGGGCCTGTCTGTCCTGACACCTCTGGCCAGGGATGCCAACTGCAGAAAATTATTTTTATGGACGGTACAGAAAAAATTGACGGACGACCCCATCTTTTTACGGAAACTTTCTCCCGTAATAGAAAGAGCCAGTGACGGCCTCTCTGTGACTTACCGGCGGGGAGCCTGTGGGAGGCTGCTGGGCCTGGCCCGCTGTACCCCGACCCCCAACTCCCCCGCAGCCGTGGGGAGCCTGGCAGGGGGTTGCTGTTCGCCCGCCCGCCCGCCCACCCAAAGTTGCTGCTGAGCCGGTGCTAGTGACGCCGAAGAAGTGTTCAAAGCCGGCGGCAGCGAAGAGCTGCCCCCCCCCCATCCCGGCCAGGAGAATTCCCTCCCACCCCAGGAATTGTGGACTCTCTGGGGCTGCCCCACAGCACGACCTCGCCCTGGGGCCAAAGGGGAGGGGCTCCTCAGCCCCACTGCAAAGCCGGTGGGTGTTTGTTAATATCGAAATGTGTTTATGGATTTACGGACAGGCCCAATTTTCGCTCTGTCTCACGGACCGTCCGTGAATTGACTGACGGTCGGCAGCCCAGGGAGCCCCTTGATTCCAACACTGCCGGGGACGGAGAATCCCGCGGGCCCTGGGCCGGCTGCTCCAGGGTCCATTCCCCTCCCTGCTCAAAACCGGCGCCCGATTCCCAGGCTGAATTTGCCGCACTTCACCTCCCGGCCGCTGGCTCACATCCCTTCCCCGCCCCGAGCAAATCTCTGCTCCCCACGGCCGGCCGGCCAGACAGACGGGGATTACGGTGCCCCGGAGCCTGCCCTGGGCCCAGCTGAACAGTGGGAGTCCTGGCCTGGCTCGCTGTGGGGCAGGGCTTCGAACCTCGAATCGTCCTCGGGGCTCTGCTCCAGCCCCTCCCCAATGTATCACCAGCCGGCAGGGATGGCTGGGCCCAGATTGGGCACACATCCAGCGTGTCGCCTTCAGGCCAACCCCAGAGGGGAGATCCCCTCCCTGATCCCACTGGAGGGCCCCTGTTTGGGCAGCCCAGGCCGGTGCGCTCGGCCCCGGAGCAGCCCCCTCTGGCCCTGTGCTGGGCACCCAGGCTCGTGTTTCAGATCCAACCCCCCTTCGCTGCCCAGGGCGACACCAAGAACGACGTGTGGATCTTCGCGCTGGCTGTGCTTCTCAGCAGCACCCTGGTCTACAACAGCAAAGGGACCATCGACCAGTACGCCATGGAGCAGCTGCAGTATCCTTGCCTGGGGGGCATGGGGCTGGGGGTTCCGGGAGTAGCCCTTGGGGGATGTGGGGCTGGGATCCCCCCCATTCAGTCCCACGCTGGGTGGTAGCACCCAGGCCTGACCCCAGTTTGAGTCCTCAGCCCCCGGCCCAGCTTCGTGTCAGAGCTGACGGAGCACATCAAGGTGAAGGCGCAGGGAGGGGACGACACGGAGGAGGACACGGAGTTCGTCCGCTTCTTCCCCAGCTTCGTCTGGGCCGTGCGGGATTTCACGCTGGAGCTGAGGATCGAGGAGCAGCTGGTGACGGAGGATCAGTACCTGGAGCACGCGCTGGCCCTGAAGAAAGGTGAGCTGGGGTCCGCTGTGTGCGGGAGGGGCCCATCACCCCTGGTATCCTGCCTCCTCCCTGCCCCCGAGATCAGACTCATGGGCCCATCTACCCCGGCGTCCCGGCCCCTGTCACCGAGGCCGAGGAGCCCAGTGCGCTGCACAAACAGAACAAAGATACAGGCCCTGCTCCAAGGAGCTGACGGTGTAAGAGACACGCGGTGGGGATAGACAGATGTGGGGGCGCCAGGGGAGACGATAGGGCGACGTGATCAGAACGGCCCTTCTCGGCCCTCGCATCTGTGAACGTTCCTTGGCCAGGTCCAAATGAAACCCAAGAGCGAGGAGCGCGATTCCTAGGAACCCTAACCCTCTCCCCTAACCTAATTCTAAGTGGCCTAATCCCAACTCGCTCTGTCCTACCCATGTGAACCAAAACACCAACTCTAGGTGCCTACCCATAAGAATCCTAACCCTGACTCCAAGTGGCTTAACCATAGAAACCCTAAATCTAGGGCGGCGGGCTCTACCCATAAGTACCCTAACTGCAGTGACCTACCTATAGCATCCCTGACCCTAAAGCAGGGAGCCCTACCCAATAGGAACCCAAATCCTAACTCCAAGTTCTCTACTCATGGGAAATCTAACCCGAACTCTCAGTGGCATAACCCATAGGAACCGTAACCCTTGGGCAGGAATCTGTACCCATAGGAACCGTAAGTGTCGGGCAGGGAGCCCTACCCGTAGGAACCCTAACCCTAAGAGGCATAACCCATACAAACCCTAACCCTAGGGAAGGGAGCCCCATTCTTAGGAACCCTCGTTCTAACCCTAAGTGGCATAACCCATAGAAACCTTAACCCTAACTCCACATGGCCTACCCACAGGAAGCCTCCTCCCAACTCGACATATCCTACCCACGCAAACCCAACCCTAACTCTATGTTGTCTACCGCTGAGCACTGCCATACCGCTGGATAACGCGCAGGTCTCCGCGTCTCCCGAGCGCCGGGCGCCCGTGACCCCCGAAGCTCCTGCGCAGCGGTTGGGAGAGGTGTGTAGTCACGGCCGACCAGCTGGGTTTGGTGAAACCTGCCGAGTAAGGTGCCAGTTCTCAGGTTCTGGTTGGGGTTGTTGACTTGTTCTGTTGGGGGGAAAATAAATAATAAAAAAATCCAAAACATTGGATTTTGTTTCTTTTGGTTTTAAATAACGTTTGGTTCCAAAATCTCCATTTGATTTGATTCCAAGTCCCAACTCCAAACGTGTTTAAAAAAGGCCGGGTTGAAAACACCACGTTTCCTTTGGCCCCAAAGTAGGTTTTTTTTCAGCTTTTCATTTGCCAAAACTTCTAATTTTCCACCTGACCTAAGCCTGAAATTTCCCCCTGACATTTGGAAGCTGCCAACGACCCCAAACTCCATTATTAGCGCAGTGCTGGGTGTAACCTCCTGCTTCTCCTTGGCTCTCCAGGCAACAACAAGAAGGTGATGGACTATAACCTGCCGCGTCAGTGCATCCGCAACTTCTTCCCCACCCGCAAGTGCTTTGTGTTTGTCCAGCCGACATCGCGGCAGGAGATGGGCCATCTGGATTCGCTACCCACCAGTGCCCTGGACCCGCAGTTCCTGGACCAGACCCGCCGGTTCTGTGACTACGTCTTCCAGTGCTCCCACGTCAAGACGGTCAAAGGAGGGATTCCGGTCAATGGGCGAAGTACGTCAGCCCCGCGGCTGCTCTGTGGAGACGCAGGCCGGTGGCTTTGCCGGCCGATCTGCCCTCTTCGGCCGAGTGAAACCCAGCCCCGAGGAGGGAGGAATTTCCCCTGCATGCAGGGGGCTATTTTCAGAGAGCATTTAGTAGGTGTTGGAGAATTGAACCATCTGTGACACTGGGAGATCCCATGGGTCCTTGGTCCCTCTCCCTTTGTCCTGTCTGGTGGCCTCCTTCTTGCCCAACACCAGGGGTGAAAGCAGAACCCTGCAAGCAGGAGCTGTTAGCCCTGGAGCTAGAGAGACGAGGGTCCCCTAGCGGGGCTGTGACCGCTCGGATCCCCTGGGGATGGGCATGGGAGGGCACCGGTAACACACTCTGCCGTGGGTCGCACCTGGCCTGTAGCAGGGATGGAAACTGGGGCCTCTCCTGCATTCAGGGATCCTTGAGCCGCTCGGCTTCAGATTCGGCCAGATGCCGACACTCAGCCGCCTTGGCAAGCTGCCGGTTAAACGGCCCCAGCCCGGTCCCAGCTCTGCCAAGCCCTGCCGACTGCTGAGACGGTGCTGGCGTAATCCACCGGTGGGTGGGTGTGACGGGTGCCCCTCGCCCAGGCTGACCTGCTGTGGAGGGGAGCTCGTTCCAGGCCCGGCTACGGAGCCCTGGCTCTGCTCAGAGGACGCTTGTTCTGAGCTCTTGCAGTTCGAATCCCAGAAGAGCCCCGTGGGACTGGGGTCTGCGACCAGAATAACCTCTGTTCCCCGGGGGTGGGCACAGAGGAGAATCTGGGACACACTCCCCAGCGTGCCAGGTGCTGTACAAATGTACAGTCTCCTCCCCCCAGCTCTTACCCCTCCCCCTTCCCTCACCCAGGGTTCGGCTCCTTAGTGCAGAGCTATGTGGGCACCATCCGCAGCGGGCGGGTGCCCTGCCTGGACAATGCGGTGACTGCCATGGCCTCCATCGAGAACGAGGCGGCCCTCAGGGAGGCACTGGCTCACTACGCGGCCGGGATGGGGGGGATGCGGCTGCCGGCGGAGCTGGCCGAGCTCTCGGCGGCGCACGGGACACACGAGGCGGACGCCCTGCGGCTCTTCATGCAGCGCTCCTTCAAGGACGAGGAGCAGGAGTTCCAGAAGCAGCTGGTGGTAGGTGGGGGCGTCCCGGGCCGGGCCCAGCGGCAAGGGGAGCGTTGTGGGGATGGATCTGCACTGCGGGGGGCCCGCCGGGCACCAGTGGTGGGTCAGGGCCCCTTTGTGCCCTGCGCTGTACGGATACCTGACCGAAACCTGGTCCCTGCTCCAGGGACTGTCCAATCCCCAGGTGACCGATTGGCCAATGGACCATTGGCTCCCCCAATCCTCCGATTCGCCAATGAATCTGTGACCCTCCTATCCTCTGATTGGCCAGTGGACCATTGGCCCCCTGTTCCCCCGATTGGCCAATGACCCTTTGACCCGCTGATCCCCCGACTGCCCAGTGACCCACACTCGGGCGCAGGCGTCAGCCAGGGGATGCAGGGGGCACTGGAATCCAGCCCCAGCCGTAGCTCTGCGATGGGGTTTCTCCCTTTCCGTGCCCAGGCCGGGATCATGGAGCGATACGCAGACATCCTCGCAGAAAACGAGGCCGTTTCGGAGCAGACCTGCCGCGCCCTGCTGGAGGAGCTCTCGGCCACCATGCAGCAGAAACTCAGCGCCGGGCTTTACTCCCAGCCCGGCGGGTACCAGGCCTACGACAGGGACCAGACCCAGGTGGTGGAGAATTACCGGGCCAAGCCCAACAAAGGGGTCAAGGTGAGTGTCTGAAATTAGCCCCCCGGTCTCAGCCTGGCAGCTACAACAGTGACTGCAGCTCCGGGAGAAGGAGCCGGATTCCGCTCGGGCTGGTACCACCCCAGCAGAGCTGGTGCCTAAACCCCTGTGGCTGAGTCAGGCTTCCCCGCTTCGCTGAGGACAAAGCAGAGGGGTGACAGCAGGGAAAGGCCAGGGGGGAACCGGGGTCTGATCAGTGACAGATTCAGAGTTTGTGGGGCCCTGTGCTCAGCTTCATTTTTTGGGGGGCCCCCTGTGGGGGGAGCATTGTGTCTTATCTCCCTCCCCCCCCCGTTTTTCATTTTTTTCTCCATTCTCCTCCTGGGGCTCAGGGTTGGGGGTGCAGGGACTGGGAGGGAGTTAGGGGGCAGAAGCAGGCTGGGGGTGGGGGTCTGGGAGGGAGTTAGGGTGTGGGATGGGGCAGGGGATTGGGGTGCAGAGCGCTTACCTGGGGCAGCTCCTGTTTGGTGGGGGGGTGCAGGTGGCTCCGTGCGCCCCCGCAGCTCCCATTAGCTGTGATTCTCGGAGCCGCCTCCCCCGGCCAGGCAGGGCCACCCGGAACGCGGGGGCTTTGGGGGCTGCAGCCCAGGGCACAGCTGGCGGCCGGAGAGAAGCATCAGTTTCCCCTTCAAACCGCCGCTTCTCTCCAGCCGGCTGCACGGCTGCCCCGTGTCGTCCTGAGTCCTCCGGCCGCGTTCACAGCGCTCCTGCCGCCCGCACCACCCGCCTGCTCCCCTGAGTCTGTGGGTGAGTCTCCCTCCCTGCTCTCCTGCCCCCCACAGCTTCTCCCCCACAGCCCCCCTCCCGCCGGTGCTGAGCTGCCCAAGTGCCCGGCCCGGGGGCCCCACGCCAGGGCACTGAGTGTTTCATGGTAAATTGTGACCTGCAGTCACTGTGGCCCATGGTGATGGACTCCGATCCCACGTGGGGAGTTGGAAAGGTCTCCCTTGGTCACGGAGCTGGAAAGCCCCAGGGGCAAATTCCCCCAGGATCCCGGCCCACTCTGCCTGGGCCCAGTCCAAATCTTTCCATTGGCTGCGATGGGCTTTGTATCCGGCCCTGTATGAACAGAGACCGGGCCCTGGGTGAAACGACACCACATGCATCAGCGGTTCATCGATTCTCAGCCCACGAGGGGCCCCTGTGATCAGTGGGTTCCACCTCCTGCACAGCACCGGGCGTAGGACGTCCCTGAAGTGATTCCTGTTTGAACGAGAGCAGATCTCGTAGAGAAACACCCACATTCCCCAGCGGGTGACAGCGTTTGCCTTGCGAGCCAGCAGCTCCTCTCGACCCGGTCACTTGCTTTCTAGCCCGGGGCTCTGGCGCACCGTGGGGAAGCCCCCTCCAAAGCGTTGATTTTCCAGCCCCGAGGGGATGAGGCGGCAGAGAGGTGGGATCAGCCCCTGTGCTGCAGCTCAGTTCCCATCTCCCCACCCCGACTCCAGCTCCTGCGATCCTCCGTCTTCATGGGGGGAACATTTTGCCCCGAGGCGGAAAAACGTCCCCCTGTGAGGCCTGCTCCCCTGAGAAAGGAGGGAGCTCATTAGCATATTGATTGGAGCTCATGAATAATCCAGCGCTTGGCCATCTCTGGTCTCAGGCGGAGGAGACTCTTGAGCAGTTCCTGGCCGGTAAGAAGGCCGAGGCGGAGGCCGTGCTGAAGGCCGACAACCTGCTGACGGAGGCGGAGAAGCACGTGGCCGGTGAGACCCCACAAACAAGCCCCTGCCCCCTTTTCTTTGCAGCAGACCCAGTTTCCGTGGCTGTAGCGTGTCTGTGCAGCGCCTGGCGCCGCGGGGCCCTGGGCCGGGACTGGAGCTCGTGGGTGCTACGGCCATGCAGACGGCAAATAATACCAGGATCACACGCTGCAGCGTCTGTCGGCCAAACTCATTGCACCCACCAGGAGCTCCCTGCATCCCCCACCCTCCCCCCCAGCAAACTCCCCGGGTGCCCCCTCCCAGCCCCCTTTATTTTAGAGACTCCCTGTAACCCATGCAGACGGCAAATAATACCAGGGTCACACACTGCAGCATCTGTCGGCCAAACTCATTGCACCCATGCAGGACTCCCTGCATCCCCCCCCCAGCAAACTCCCCGGGTGCCCCCTCCCAGCCCCCTTTATTTTAGAGACTCCCTGCAACCCCCTGCCCCTCCTCCCATGCCAGGTGCTCTGAATGCCCCTCTCTGCCCCCCATGCCAGGGGCTCTGTGTGTCCCCATCCAAACTGCCCTTTGAGCCGTGGTTAGGTAGGTCCCATGCTGAGATGCTGGTGTCAGGGGCTGGCTGCCTAGTTACCCGCCCCATCTCATGCCAACCGAGTCGGGGGTGCGGGTTTGCGTGGTACCCGGGGGCTGCTCCAGGTGGTTGGGGGAGGGGTTGTGCCTCTATTTCCCCCTTTCTTTCCCCCCAAAGAGGAGAAGCAGAAGGCTGAGATGCTGGAGCAGCAGCGGAAGGCGGCGGAGGAGAAGCAGCTGCAGACGGAGCAGCTGATGAAGGACCAGGAGCGCAGCCACCAGGAGAACGTGAAGCAGCTGGAGGCCAAGGTGGCGGAGGAGCTGGCCAGTGCCCGGCAGGAGGCGGAGCGGGCGCTGGAGAGCAAGCTGAGGGAGCAGGAGGCCATGATGCAGAAGGGCTTCGCGGAGAAAGCCAGGCTGATGGAGGACGAGATCTCGGGCCTCCGGCGGGAGATCAGCTCCGCCAGCAAGACCGACTTTCTGTCAAACCTTTTCGGCGCCATTGGGGAGGGGCTGAGAGCCATCGCCAGCGTGTCCAATTTTCTGACATCCAGGCACCAGCGGGGGAAGGGGACGAGTAACCCGAGTAAAACCCAGAGACGAAAGTAGCCGGGCCCCTGTGGGGTCCCCCCCGACGGCAGGTCCCACAAACGCTGCTTCTCTGCACTAAGCTTCTGCTGACTAGTTCCTGTGATCTGCCAGATCCCACAGCTACTAACACAGGGCCCGGAGCTGTCTGCAAAAGGAAATCACAGGACGCCTGGGTTCTGTCCCCAGCTCCGGGAGGGGAGCAGGGTCTAGTGGTCAGAGCGGGTGGGCTGGAGCCAGGACATCTGGGTTCTGTGCCCACCTCCTGCATTGTAATTCTGTGTAACTCTGTGCTGGGCACATCACTGTTCTGTGCCTCAGTTTCCCCTCTGTGAAATGGGGACCTTGCCTCTGGGTGGGGAGGACGAAGTGTTTGTTAGGTGCTGAGTGGATGGTGCTATCTACACACACAGTGTTAACACAGGGATCTCCAGCGACCGGCTCTGATTTCCCTGCATGCCCCTACGGCCGTGTAAATGCAGCCCCACTCCCAGGGCCCTATCCCTGCCGGCGCTGTGACGGGGCTGCCGGGTGTCTAGGGAGAGGCAGCTGTGGGGATGTCTCCTTTCCCCGGCACAGCATGCTGAGAGCTGGGTCATTATCCCCCCCTCTGTAACGGGAGCGGCTGGCAGGTGGCTACAAACTCCCCAACGCCTGTATCTCCCTGCGCCGGGAGACGCTGCCCCCTGCAGCCCGGGTAGGAATTAAACAGGTTTTCATGAGCTTGGAGCAGCCCTGTCCCCGTGTCTTTATTAATGACATCTCTCACTCTCCCTCCACCTGGAAATCTGAGAAAAGAGAGCCGGAGGGGCTATTTTTCTCCTCCAGTGGAACCACGCAGCTGTCCCATGAGGCTTTGCAGCATTAGATCCCCTCGGACATAGACAGATATCGATATGGAGAAGATTCTAGAATCAGAGGCTAAATGGAAGGAGCAATTAAGCCCCTTCATGGAGTGAGATTGCCAGAAATTAGAGAAGCCATTGTCCAAGGCACTGGGCCACAGGCGAGGCTAGAGCAAAAATTAAAGGCAAGTAGTTTCCCTGGTTGCAAAGGCAGCGGCTGAGGTTTCAGGCTGATGTGTCCGTGAGTGTTTAGAGTAGAAGATCTAGGAGAAAGGGAAAAAAGCAATGGCGAGCTAGCGTGACCCCAAGCGGGAAGCAAAGGGACAGCTTCTTGGGCACAGATCCGGCTGGAGAGAGACGCTGGGGATGTCTGAGCAAGGAAACTGCCCACTATTGTACGTCTTCACTGCGGGCCGGGCACCAGGCCTGGGTGGGAGTTCGTTGTAAAGACACAGGATCGCACCCAAGGACAGACCAGACTCGTAGCTTCGATTTCTCCTCTTAATAGAAACAAAGTGCACGGGCCCAGAAGGGCAGCGGCAGCTTTCTGAACGGCAGCCGGGCAGGCTCTGGGGTCCTGCAAAGATCCAGCGCTGGGCGCGTGTTCCCGCGGCTAATCAACCGCCTGGTTAAATATATTGGTCTTATTTCCAGCTGGAACGTGTCTGGCTTTAACCCCCAGCCGGCAGTTCTTGTCCTGCCTTTCTCCACCCGCTCCCAGGCAGGGACTCCGCGGGGGCGTCAGACAGCAGGACGCCCACTCCTGAGCGGGGGCGGGGCGGAGTCTGGGCATTTAACTCCAACTGCTTTGACCAGAACACCCCGAATGTGCACCAGGGGCTCTGTCTGCAGAGCCGGGCGCGGGCACTGCCGAGCCCGCCGAGAAATCCGCTTTTAACTGAATGCTCTGCACGGCTGAGGGGTGTGTGTGTGTGTGTGTGTGTGTGTGTCCCTGCCGCCCCCTGCTGGAGGGGCCGAGCCCTGCTCTGTGTGTGTGCATCTACCGGCACAATGAAATAACAGCATCCGTTGTGGTGTTTGCAAGTTGTAGGTTCACCCCAGCTGCTGGACTGCGGGCGGCCGGGGGCGTCTCTGACCCCTTTCCCCTTGAGACACTGGGGCTGATTTTCAGACTCGACAGGCGCTGTGGGGGCTGAGCCCCCCCCCCCCCAACCAGGCCGAGGGGGCAAATTGCCAAAGGGCTTTAGGCACCTAGTGGGATGCTCAGCCCGGCCTGAGGCGGTTGGGGCCAAACGCCCCTTGATCTCGCTGGCCGTGCCGGGGCAGGCCCGGCCCAGGCAGTTCGTACCGCGCTGCGTTAGCTCCCTGGACAGCACACGCCATTCGCACTCAGGGTCCGTCTACACTGGGACGGCAGCTGGGGGCCAGACCCGGCCCAGGCAGTTCGTACCGCGCTGTGTTAGCTCCCTGGACAGCACACGCCATTCGCACTCAGGGTCCGTCTACACTGGGACGGGAGCTGTGGGGCTTATGCAGTTAAAAATGGCTGGGAATCTGCCATTGCGCCAGCACCGTGGCCTTTATTATAAGTAATCAGGGGCCTGAGGCTCGGGGACCAGGCCCTGCTGCTTCCACTTCCCAGCACTTAGGGTCACTCCGACCCGGGCACAAACCTGTGGCCTTTAGAGGGCGTCGCACCTGAGGACAGCGGGGCTGAGCCGGGTGTAACGATGCAATGCTGGCTGTGCTGGGACACTTCTGAGAGTGTCAATTCAGGACAAATCGCCCAGAACAGGCCAGTTACAGCCCCAGGCTGGCGTTTCTCCACCTCTAAGGCACCAAACCAGCCAGCCAGAGAGGACTTTGGTCTCACCCACTGGCTAACCACAAGTCACACAAGCCATTCCCTCAGACACTCCTGTTTCCCAGTATCCCTACCAGTGCCCCTCGTCATGGGGACAGATGGTTATGAAAACCAATACCCCAGTAAAAGGAAAAAGGTTCTCCCTGTACAAGGGTTTGCCGGGACTCGTCCCTCTGCCGGCGGCGGGGAGCCACACCGGCTCACTGCACACAGTTGACGTTGGGGAATTAGTCTGGCCGCGGGGTCTCCCTCGGCAGCCCTTGCGGTAACAGGAACAAATATGGTTAGGCCAGGCCCTGGGTCAGGTGCTCAGGCCCTCGGGCCGGAGCTGGGTAGTGGCAGTAGGTCCAGGCCTCCACAGGCCGGGGAGAGGGGGAGACGGCCAACCACGGGTTGGGGGGCAGGGGGGACGCAGGCCCTCCCACTCCCCTGCATCCCAGCCCGGGGCCCCGGCAGCGGCATGAGACCCGCTGCTGTCAGGGGGGATCCCGGCCGCAACCCACTGACATGGGCTCAGGTAGTGCTGCAGTCAGACTAGGGTCGGTTGCCCCCGGGCTACTTCCGCACTCCCCTTCGGGTCGTACCTGGGTCAGGGTGGTGTCCTCTGGGGGGTCCAGCACCTTGGGTTCCTCGGCAAGCGGCGGGCCTGGCAGCTCCTCCGGGCGGCGGGCACGGGGCACATCCGGCAGCTCCTCCGGGCGGCGGGCGCGGGGCACGTCCGGCAGCTCCTCCGGGCGGCGGGCGCGGGGCACGTCCGGCAGCTCCTCCGGGCGGCGGGCGCGGGGCACGTCCGGCAGCTCCTCCGGGCGGCGGGCGCGGGGCACGTCCGGCAGCTCCTCCGGGCGGCGGGCGCGGGGCGGGTCCGGCAGCTCCTCCGGGCGGCGGGCGCGGGGCGGGTCCGGCAGCTCCTCCGGGCGGCGGGCGCGGGGCGGGTCCGGCAGCTCCTCCGGGCGGCGGGCGCGGGGCACGTCCGGCAGCTCCTCCGGGCGGCGGGCGCGGGGCACGTCCGGCAGCTCCTCTGGGCGGCGGGCGCGGGGCACGTCCGGCAGCTCCTCCGGGCGGCGGGCGCGGGGCGGGTCCGGCAGCTCCTCCGGGCGGCGGGCGCTGGGCACGTCCGGCAGCTCCTCCGGGCGGCGGGCGCGGGGCACGTCCGGCAGCTCCTCCGGGCGGCGGGCGCGGGGCACGTCCGGCAGCTCCTCTGGGCGGCGGGCGCGGGGCACGTCCGGCAGCTCCTCTGGGTGGCGGGCGCGGGGCACGTCCGGCAGCTCCTCTGGGTGGCGGGCGCGGGGCACGTCCGGCCAGTCCTGGCGGGCACCTTGGGCCGTGGTGGGTTTCCCAGTCACGGGCTAGACTGGAGGCGTCTGGCCTCCCCAGGGGCTTGGGCCCTACTGAGCTCTGAGGGTGAGCCTTTATACTTCCGGGTCACTGCCTGACCCTCTGAGGGGCGGGCTCAGAGCTCCCTAGCTCCGCCCACTCCGGCCTCCGGACGGGCTCTTCCCTCTCCGGGGCGGCGGGGAGCCACACCGCCTCACTACACTCCCAGTCCCAAAGGACGAAGCCCCAGGCCCAGGTCAATAGACAAATCAGAGCTTACCCACAAATCACGCTGTTGCCAATCCTTCAGAATCTAAAATCTAAAGGTTTATTTATAAAAAGAAATACAGATGAGAGCTAATCGGGTACATACAGAAATGGCCAAGTTCTTGGTTCAGGCTTGTAGCAGCGATGGAATAAACTGCAGGTTCAAATCAAGTCTCTGGAACATCCCCCGCTGGGATGGGCCCTTCAGTTCTTTGTTCAGAGTTTCCGTTTGTAGCAAAGTCCCTCCAGAGGTCAGAAGCAGGACTGAAGACAAGATGGAGGAGATGCAGCAGCCTTTTATAGTCTCTTCCAGGTGGAAGGACCCGTCTGGAGTTCCATGGGCAAGTCCCATGTCCCTGCATGACTCCGTTCTTTACAGGCGACAGCCATTGCTGACATGCTACCTTGAATGTTCCCAGGAGGACTTCTTATGTGGATTGGGGTCTCCCAAGGTTCATTGTCCATTAAGTGTTTCTTGATCGGGCACTTACTGAGAATAGCCCCTTCTCAAGAAGCTGATCAAATGCTTCACTGAGGCTACTTAGAATCAAAACACATTGAGGTACAAGGACAGAGCCAATATTCGTAACTTCAACTACAAAATTGATACACCCATCCAGACAGCATCATCATAATAAGCAAATCATAACCTTTCCATAGACATCTTACACAACAACCTTTGTATAATATTTGCTGCAAATATAGAACAGTGGTTGCAACAATGATCTATATGGTCACAGGTTATGTCAGTAACGTCACACCAGTCCCTCGGCTTTGGAGATGTACAGTGGGAAGAACACAAAAGCGAGGGCTCTGCCCTGAACGGCTAGACCGGCGGTGTATCGCACACTGTGTTAAAAAATGCAAGCTTTTGCTTTAAATCCCCAGGGGTTTTCCTGAGCCTGCTGGCCGGTTGAGGGCTCTGTAAGGAAGTGTGCAATCTGAATTAGTCGGTGGAGAGCCATCCTAGAGCAAGGTGGGGTGAACTGGGCCTCTCGGCCTTTTGGAGCAGCCTGCTTTGTCTCTCTCTGGTTTTGGTTCTTGTGTGTGATCGTCCTGGATTCTAAGCAATGAAGTTGTGTTACGCTGCAGCCTTCCAGCAAGAGGATTCGATGGTTTTATCTAAAATCTCTATCTGCGTGGCGTGAAATGTAACCTTAGCAGAGTTCATTTCTGATGGACTGGCCCATCCTATTGCTAGCTAATTATTGCAATTCCCAGCAAAGAGGGCATGGCAGGGTTGGAATTTGCTCTGTGTGTTGTTCCCAAGCCCCAGTGAAATCAATCTTTTACCTCCTGTTTTCACTTTCAATAAGAAAACTTTGCAGGGCAGCGGTAGCCGTGTCAGGTGCAGGATGTTAGAGAGAAGGTGGGGGAGGGAATCGCTGTCATTGGCCCAGCTGCTGTGGGGGAGAGAGATGAGCTTTCGAGCTGCCCTGAGCTCTCCTGGAGGGCTGGGAAATGGACTAAGGGCTCCTCTAACCTACAAACATACGTCCATCCACGTTAGACTTACAGCCACTTACCCACTCAGCTCTGTGCAGCTCCCCTGGCTCTCGGCTCCCCGCTCCCTCCCAGTGGGGAACAGGGGCCCCAGAGCCCAGGCATGAGCCCGGCTGGAGCAGGGAGCCAGAACCCCAGGGAGGGGGCAGCTGGGCTTTCGCTGGAGCCCCCCACTCGCTCTGGGGTGACAGCGTTTCATGGCTCCGAGCAGGGAAGCAGGGAGCCATGAAATGGACAGGAGTGAGAGCCCACAGCCGAGGTAACCCACCGTGTCCACACTGGGGTAACTGCACCGACATAAGCCCTGTTCTCAGTTCGGGGGAGTAGGGCACGTACGGAGTGTGGTCACAGACAGAACTGGGCTGACGGAAGCTGCCTTCCCCCGAACTCTCGTGCAGCCCAGGCCTCAGTTTCCCTGCCCCGAAGAGGAGCTCTGCGTAAGTGCGAAAGCGTCTCTCCCCGGCAGGAGTGGGTCCCACACCAGCTATTCCCTCCCCCAGCCTGTCTCGCTCAGAAATCGATTTCACTTTCAATCTCAAACATCCTCCAAGAAGCAGAGAGAAGAGAGGGAGGCAGAGAGGAAGCTACCGGCTGGGACGTTTCTCTCCGTTAGCGGGGGAATTACAGCTCTTCAGGTGAGCCGGGTGGGGAATCTCTGGCTCTGTGGCTGGTCCAGTCGCGCTCCAGTGTTTGACCAGCCGCGGCTGAAGGCCGAGGGTTGTCCTGAGCGAGCTGCGGGATCCCAGCCGGGCCGGTCAGTAGCCCACAGAGCTGAACGCTTGTGTAGCGGGGCCGGAGCTGGTGGGGTGGAAAGGGACGGAAGCGGGAAATGCAGAGAAGTGAGTGGAATAAAGATTTCCCTGGGGGAGTCGGATGGAATAAACTAGGGGGAGAGAAAGTTTATCTCTTGCCACCTACATTTCCTAAGGTAGGATGGTCTTGTGGATTAAGCAGAAGTGTGGGAGCCAGGACTCCTGGGCTCTGTCCCCCAGTTCCGGGAGGAGAGTGGGGTCTAGTGGTTAGAGCAGGGGTGGAGGGGCTGGGAGCCAGGACTCCTGGGTTCTATCCCTGCCAGGCCACTGACTTCATATGCAATGTTCAGCGAGTCACTTCCCCTCGGCGGCGTCTCTCTTGGGAGGGTGGCGAGGCAGCGGTCGCGTGTCTGACAGTGACTCTCACGCTGGGGGCTGCGGTCCCTGCGGAGCGGCCTGAGAACAGGGGTTTGGGGTGGAGGGAAACGCCGGAGCTGCCCTTCCCCCACTCTCCCACGGCTCCGGCTCTGTGCCTGCTGTTCCACAGGTGGGCGATGGAGCAGCCCGTGTGCCTCATCGCCAACCTGGCCGACGGGGGGCTGGAGGTGATGGAGGAGGCGCTGGAGGCCCTGCGTGGCGTGGATCAGCCCGTGGTGGTGGTGGCCGTGGCCGGGCTGTATCGCACCGGCAAGTCCTACCTTCTGAACCAGCTGGCCGGCAGGAGAACGGGTGAGAGACCTTCTGCTTCACCTCCCCCTCTGGGCCAGCCGTGAAATCCCCCGGCTCGCGTGAGTCTGTTATCGAGCCACGGGAACGTGGGGCTGGAAGGGACCTCGCAGGGTCGTCACGTGCAGCCCCCGGCGCGGAGGCAGGGCCAGGAACCGAGAGCGGCCGGGATGGGGGTTTGTCCAACCTGGGACCAATGTGTGCTGGCTAGTGGGTGACCATCCACCTAGCTATCCCCAGACCCCACATCTATCTATCCCCAGACACCCCCTCTGTCTGTCTGTCTGTCTGTCTGTCTATCCCCGTACACCCCCTCTGTCTGTCTGTCTATCCCCAGACCCCACATCTATCTATCTATGTACCATATATGCCCCAGCTGAGGTCCCCCCTCCCCCCGGTGCCAAGGGCAGTGTGACAACAACCTCCTGGGATCCAACCGTGTCTGTCTCTCCCCAGGGTTCTCGCTGGGCTCCACCATCCAGTCGCACACCAAGGGCATCTGGATGTGGTGCCTGCCCCACCCCCGCCGGGCCGGCCACACCCTGGTGCTGCTGGACACCGAGGGGCTGGGCGACGTGAAGAAGGTGAGGGGGGCAGGAGCTGCCGAGGTCACTGGCAGGGTCTGAGCGAGGGGCGGCCTCTGTGTGCAGGGACCCAACCCCCCTCCGGTGAAAGGGGGCGCGTCACAACCCCCCGCTGCCCTGGGGGGCTGAGCAAAATGCTCCCCAACCCACAGACCTGAGCAAAAGGGGGCGTCTCCCCTGGCACCCCAGCAGGGAATGTCAGAGGGCAAAATCATTGCCCCGAATGGAATTTGAGTAGCACCCTGCTCCCTGCAGCACAGCGCCCCCTAGTGCCAGCCTGGGGCATCGGGGCCAGCCAGGCCTGCCAGGGGAGAGACCCCTGCAGCACAGCGCCCCCTAGTGCCAGCCTGGGGCATCGGGGCCAGCCAGGCCTGCCAGGGGAGAGACCCCTGCAGCACAGCGCCCCCTAGTGCCAGCCTGGGGCATCGGGACCAGCCCTGACTGCCAGGGGAGAGACTCCTACCTTGCCCCCCTGCAGCACAGCGCCCCCTAGCGCCAGCCTGGGGTATCGGGGCCAGCCCTGACTGCCAGGGGAAAGCCCCCCACCTTGCCCCCCTGCAGCACAGCGCCCCCTAGCGCCAGCCTGGGGCATCGGGGCCAGCCCTGCCTGCCAGGGGCGCGGGCCCCCTGCCCACCGCTCCCGGGAGCTCCCTGCATGGCCGACACGCACGACCTCAGGCGACGGAGTGCACCGTTCTCAGAGACGGGTGAGGTGGAAATGTCCTAGCGGCTCATCTCGTCCATCTCCCGGCCTGTGTATGATTGGCCGCCCCCCTTGCCAGACCCCTCTGGTGCACCGTGGGGCAAACCCCATAGCGGGAACCCCAAATTCCCTGGCCTCATCCACATGTTCTCCTGCCGGGAAACATCCCTTGTTCTCGTCCCTTCGCGGCAGCCCCCAAACGCCCCCTCCGTGTAAACGGTGTCATGCTGGCGGCTGGTTATTTGGATCAATTATTGTAACTTTCTGAGAAATGGCGTCGTTTTCCCCCAGCTCCCCGCCAGGCTCAGAACTGCCCCTTCCCCCCCGTGCGTGGCAGGGAACGCAGGAGCTCCTAGGTGGGGTCAGGGGCTCATCTTTCCCGCTCCCTGGCCTCTGTCTGCTGCCCTGGTCCCCAGGCTGACCAGCTCCCCAGTTCCGGCTCCCCCCAGTCCCTGGCTGCAAGCGAGACTCCAGCTCTGCCCCCTCCCCAGACGGCTGCCCGGCTCTGCGGCACATGGAGCCCAATTCACGCCCAGGAGGGAGCTGCCCTCAACTGCTGGCAGGGCAAGGAAACTAAACGAAACCTTGGGCGCCTGGCTGCAGTGATGTGGGATCTCCAGGGCATCTTGGGCAAACAGGTCCATTTCCACGGGGGGGGGGGGGGGGGTTTCCCAGGCTCCGCAGGGCATCAAGACCAGAGTAAGGTTACCATATTTGAACCTTCAAAAATGAGGACACTCCACGGGCCCCCCGACGCTGCCCCAACTCCGCCCCTTCCCTGCCCCATTGGACCCCTTCCCCAAATCCCTGCCCCGGCCCCGCCTCCTCCCCCGAGCGCACCGCATTCCCCCCCAGCCCCCTCCCTCCCAGCAGTGCGAAACAGCTGTTTCATGGTGCAAGCACTGGGAGCTGGGGGAAAAGCGGGCAGTCTTTCCAAAATCCCGGACGTTTTTAGATATTTAAAAATTCCTCCCGGACGGCGATTTAAGAACCAAAAAGCCGGACGTGTCCGGGAAAATACGGACGTTTGGTAACCCTAGACCAGAGAGGCCCCGGGGAAGGTTAGCGCCGTCTGTGGGAGCTTTCTCCAGAGCGATCCGGGGTAGGAGCCACTGAGCGGGAGGTAGAGCTGCCACCTGGCCAGTTTTCGCATGGCCGGTTGCCGGTTGAATGTGTCGGGGGGTTTCCCCACTCGGCACAGCTCAGCCCAGCTCAGGAGGGAGGGAGGCCGGCCCGGTAACTGACAGCAGAAGCGGTGGAGCTGGAGGACTCGGGGCTCAGCTCTGGGGCGGCCGCCTGGAGTTTGGGCTGGTTGGGCGGCAGCCGTGTGGCAGCTCTCGCAGGGATCGTGCGTTCAGCAGCACCCCCAGAAATCCCGGAGCCAAGGGTGCAAACCCAGGCAAAGGCCCACGTCTCCCAGGCGGGCTGTCCCTCGTCACGGCGTCGCTGGGAGGGGGCTCGTCTCTCCAGCCCCGCTGGCCGCTAGGGCCCCAAACCTCAACCCCACCAGCCTTCTCCTTCCTACGCAGGGCGACACCAAGAACGATGCGTGGATCTTCGCGCTGGCCGTGCTCCTCAGCAGCACCCTGGTCTACAACAGCAAAGGGACCATCGACCAGTACGCCATGGATCAGCTGCAGTATCCTTGTGGGGGTGGGCCTGGGGGGCGGGGGAGGGCTCCACGTTAGACTCGGGGGGGCTGTTCTGCCCCATGCCTTGCTAGGTTCCTCAGCCCCATGAGTAGCTTTGTGTCTGAGATCAGCACCCACATCCGGATGAAAGCCCAGGCCGGGGATGGCTTTGAGGACGACACTCAGTACTCCCGCTTCTTCCCCAAATTCATCTGGGCCGTTCGGGATTTCACGCTGGAGCTGAAGCTCAACGGGCAGGCGGTGACGGAGGACGACTATCTGGAGAGCGCGCTCGCGAGGAGGAAGGGTAAGAAAGACATGTCCGTGTTTTCCCCCAGCCTCGTCACCACTCAGGCAACGACGGCCTCGGCTTTGAGCTTTGGCGACTAGGCCTGGCTGTGTGGGTTCCTTCTGGCCAGCTCGCTCTGGGAGAGTTTTCTCCACAGCCCAGCCCCGGGGGATCTCCAGGGCTTCCGGTGACCCGGCACCAGCAGCAAAGTCCCTGCGAGACTTCATGGAACCTCTGTTCTTTTAGGGCCGATTTTCTTCAGCGTTTTTTGCATCTGTATCGTAAGAGCGGCCAGACTGGGTCAGAGCAAGGGTCCCCGCAGCCCAGTGTCCTGTCTCTGACAGCGGCCGGCGCCAGGTGCTCCAGAGGGAAGGAACAGATCAGGGCATTTCTCCAATCAGCCATCCCCTGTCATCCCGTCCTAGCTTCTGCCAGTCAGAGGTTTAGGGCCACCCGGAGCATGGGGTTGTGTCCCTGCCCATCCTGGCTAACAGCCATTGATGGACCTGTCCTCCATGAACTTAGCTAATTCTTTTTTGAACCCACTTATACTTTTGGCCTCCACAACATCCCCCGGCAGAGAGTTCCACAGGTTGACTGTGGGTGAGAAGATCCAGGAAATTAACTTCTTGGCTCCTGAGTCTAAAATGATGAGCCTGTTTGGCTTGAGCTAAGCGACCAGGTCCGTTCACTCTGACGCTCTGGCAGGCTGGAGCCATGTCTACACTACGGGCGGGTCTCAGCGATGTAGATAATCCACCTCCCTGAGGCTGGCGGGAGAACAAAATAAATAAATTAATGGAGATATTAATGGACCTTGAAAGGTCATAGAGTCCAGCCCCCTGCCTTCACTAGCAGGACCAAGTACTGATTTTGCCCCAAGTGGCCCCCTCAAGGATTGAACTCACAACCCTGGGTTTAGCAGGCCAATGCTCAAACCACTGAGCTATCCCTCCCCCCAGGAGATGTGTTAGTGTGAGTTACAGACACAGCCATGTTCTGAAGTCAGTCGGGGTTTGTTCCTGTTTGCTGGCTTGCGGCGTCGGTCCCCTCTGGGCTCTCCTCTGGGGCGAGGGAAACGGGGTTCCTGGGTTCAGGTCTTGTGTGACTGGACAAGTCGCCTAATGACGCTTCCTCTTTCCCTGGGCTGGGGGGCTGGGAGGCTGAATTCGAGGGGGGGGGTTGTAAAGCCCATTGGGTGGAGAAAGGCAAACGGCTGCTCAATGATTCAGACACTCCCGCAGCAGCCCCGGGTCCCCCCGCACTGAAGTAAGATGCGAATCCGGCGCCCAGAAAGCCCCTGGAGCTGCTTTGCAAGGGCCGGGTGGGGGCCATGGGGCTGAGCGGGTCTCTGTTTCCGAGTCTCCAGGTTTCACGAAGGAAGTGTCCGATTACAACGTGACCCGGGACTGCCTTCGCAACTACTTCCCCACCCGCAAGTGCTTTGTCTTCGTGCCGCCCGTGGCGGGGGAGGAAATGAGTCAGCTCTCCACGCTGCCGGACAGCGCCTTGCACCCGCAGTTCCTCGCGCAAGCCACCAGCTTCTGCGAGTACGTCCTGCGGGAGTCGCAGGTCAAGACCGTCCCCGGAGGGCAGCCCGTCACCGGCCGACGTACGTCAGCTCAGGGACCACGGCCTTCGCACCGTCTTGTAATAGCTGCGGTTCAGCGAAACAGGCCCGTGTCCCAGCCTCCAGCGCTCGCTTGCTGCATTTCAAACCAGGCCCTGGGGGCTTTCTCCCCGGCTGCCCCCCGCAAACAGCCCCAACACCACCTCGCGGTCCTGCTGCAGGGCCTCCTCCAAACTATCTATCTATCTATCCCCATCCGCCCCCGCTATCTATCTATCTATCCCCATCCACCCCCTCTATCTATCTATCTATCCCCATCCACCCCCTCTATCTATCCATCCCCATCCGCCCCCTCTATCTATCTATCCCCACACACCCCCTCTATCTATCTATCTATCTATCTATCTATCCCCATCCACCCCCTCTATCTATCTATCCCCACACCCCCCCTCTATCTATCTATCTATCTATCTATCTATCCCCATCCACCCCCTCTATCTATCTATCTATCTATCTATCTATCTATCTATCTATCCCCATCCACGCCCTCTATCTATCTATCTATCTATCTATCTATCCCCATCCACCCCCTCTATCTATCTATCTATCTATCTATCCCCATCCACCCCCTCTATCTATCTATCTATCTATCTATCCCCATCCACCCCATCTATCTATCTATCCCCACACACCCCCTCTATCTATCTATCTATCCCCATCCGCCCCCTCTATCTATCTATCTATCTATCTATCTATCTATCTATCTATCTATCTATCTATCCCCATACACCCCATCTATCTATCTATCTATCTATCTATCTATCTATCCCCATACACCCCTTCTATCTATCTATCTATCTATCTATCTATCTATCCCCATCCACCCCCTCTATCTATCTATCCCCACACCCCCCCTCTATCTATCTATCTATCTATCCCCATCCGCCCCCTCTATCTATCTATCCCCACACCCCCCCTCTATCTATCTATCCCCACACACCCCCTCTATCTATCTATCTATCTATCCCCATCCGCCCCCTCTATCTATCTATCTATCTATCTATCTATCGATCCCCATACACCCCATCTATCTATCTATCTATCTATCTATCTATCTATCTATCTATCCCCATCCGCCCCATCTATCTATCTATCTATCTATCTATCTATCGATCCCCATCCACCCCCTCTATCTATCTATCTATCTATCTATCTATCCCCATCCACCCCCTCTATCTATCTATCTATCTATCCCCATCCACCCCCTCTATCTATCTATCTATCTATCTATCTATCTATCTATCTATCTATCTATCTATCTATCTATCTATCTATCTACCATCACTTGGAACCTGCCCCTCAGCACTTTCAGTATCTGGTGCATTTCATGTAAAATCAATAGCAGTCGCCACACCCAGGGCCGGTGCAAGGAAGTTTCGCGCCCTAAACGAAACTTCCACCTTGCGACCCCCTCCCCCCCGCCCTGCGGCAGCTCCCTGCCCCCCCCCGCCCTGTGGCAGCTCCCTGCCCCCCCACCCTGAGGCGCCCCCCCGCAGCAGCTCCCCCCCCTGGGGAGCCATGCGGCAGCTCCCCACCCCAGCTCACCTCTGCTCCGCCTCCTCCCCAGCACGCCGCCCCCGCTCTAATTCTCCTCCCAGGCGTGCGGCGCCCAACAGCTGATTGTGCTGCACGCCTGGGAGGCGGGAGAGGTGGAGCGGCGACCGCGCGCTCGGGGAGGAACGCTGTAAAAAAACATTGGGGGCACCGCTTTTTGGCGCCCCCAAATCTTGGCGCCCTAGGCAACCTCCTAGTTCGCCTTAATGGTAGCACCGGCCCTGGCCACGGCCCAGATCCTGAACAGTACCTAGATGTCTAAGTCCGGCTGCAATCAATGGGCGTTAGGAGCCGACGTGTCTGAGGAGCTGGGCCCAGCCCTTGGGGGCTTCCTGGAGTCTCTGGTTCTTTGGTAAAATCCCTGCTGGGCTCTGGCGGTTTAGGGGTTCATTGGGTTTGGGTTTGGGGGTGTTTTGGTGAGTGACTGTCACCCCAGCTCATCTTCTCGGCCCAAGCTTATTTATGATCACGTGGAAGGTCCCTTTGTGCTCCCAGAGGAGCCTTCGCTCGCTGAGACCCAGACCTCCTGAGATCTCAGAGCAGCGCAGTATTGGGCTGGGCAGACCCCACGTCCCGGGGGCAGGTGGCCGAGCAGGATGCCCCCGGCTCAGCCTGGAAGCCGGGCCTGCACTGGACTCTCTCCTCCCTTCCTCCCCGCAGTGTTCGGCTCCTTAGTGCGAAGCTACGTGGACACCATCCGCAGCGGGCAGGTGCCCTGCCTGGACAACGCGGTGACCGCCATGGCCTCCATCGAGAACGAGGCGGCCCTCAGGGAGGCGCTGGCTCAGTACGCGGCCGGGATGGGGGGGCTGCGGCTGCCGGCGGAGCTGGCCGAGCTCTTGGCGGCGCATGGGACACACGAGGCGGACGCCCTGCAGCTCTTCATGCAGCGCTCCTTCAAGGATGAGGGTTACATGTACCACAAGCGGCTGATGGTATGTGAACATCACGGGCCCTGCGGTCCTCCCTGAACACTTTGCTGCCAGGCCGTGCGCACAGCGCGGCTAACCTGCGACAGACGCCCTGGCCCTGGGATTCTGAGGGCAAAACCCGGATCCTAAGGCCTGGCCCAGACTTAAACCCCTTCTGTCAGTGTAGACGTAGGGAATGTGGTGACCTCACTTATTTCAGCTTCCAAAAGGCTTCTGAGGTTGAAGGCGAAGTCACCCTGGGGGAGAGGCAAAGGATGGTCATGGATCTAAACCAGGCAACGGGACTAGATGGACTTTGGCTCTGATCCGGGGTGGGAATTCCTATGAATACAGGACTCAAGGGCAACTAACGCCGAGCGAGGGCTCTGAGCCTGAGCTCTGAGAGGTGGGACTTCATCCCACTCGGATGTCAGAGGTGATACTTTACCTGGCAAACTCAGTTATGATTTCACTGAGCAGAGCAGGTGAGAAAGGGGAGGGCGAGCCAGTGACAACGACCTGGCCCCCGTCAGACAGGCAACCACTTATCAAAAACTGTCCCGGCTCCTTTAGAGGTACCATGAGAGTGGGAGGGAACCAACGTCTGGACGCCAGCAGGGCTGAGCCGATCTGATCTGTTCCTGCCTCTTTCGAGAGCTGGACAGAGGAGAGTTGATCTTGCAGGGGAGAGAGATTTTCTTGACTTTGGTTTGTAAAAACCTTTCCAGCAGCTCATGGTCCCACGGCCAAGCGGGCGAGAAACACTGCCGCTCTCCCTTCCCAGCCGTCGCCCAGTTTGATCCCCGAGTCGGTGGGCTGCCTGGTGGCTGACGCTATTTTCCATCCCGGGGGAGACGTAGCCAAGAGCAGCCGGGCGCGCGAGCCCTGCGGAGCTGGGGAGGGCGCTGTTTCCAGTCCAGGGAGCTAAGCCCGGTAGAGCTCGGAGAGCAGCCGGGCGCGTGAGCCCTGCGGAGCTGGGGAGGGCGCTGTTTCCAGTCCAGGGAGCTAAGCCCGGTAGAGCTCGGAGAGCAGGCGCGATCGTAGGGTGAGCGTCTGCCCTGCGGACTGAGGGCAGTGCTGCCTTTTGCCTCGTTCTCTTTTGTTGATTAGGAGGCGATCAAGGAAAGTTACGGGCGGTTGTTGGGCCAGAACGAAGCTGCGTCCAAGGACTCCTGCCACGCCCTGCTGGAGACGCTCTCAGCTGCCATGCAGAAGCAGTTCAGAGACGGGGTCTACTCCCAGCCCGGGGGGTACGAGCTGTATCTGAGAGATCGGAACCAGGTGGTGGAAGATTTCCGCAAGACCCCCAACAAAGGAGTCAAGGTGAGTCTCTGGAGCCAGCCCAGGCAGCGCGGGGTTTCCCATTGGCCGTGTTTTCCTGGGGGGGAAGTGCTGGTATCGGACGCCTGGGCGCACACAGACCATTCCAAGCTGCGTGCTCTGCGATCTCTTCTTCCCAGGCGGAGGAGGTACTGGAACAGTTCCTGGCCAGCAAGAGGAGCGAAGCAGAAACAGTCCTCAACGTCGACAAAAAGATGACTGAAGCAGAAAAGGACCTGGCCAGTAAGTCATAAAGTCAAATAAGAGATTTGATAATATTGTATGAGAAATATTAATGCAAGAAAACATTCTTTTCCCTCTGTCCTTCCCCCTGATCTGCTCTGCTCACAACACGCATGCGGAGAAGTTAGATACGAAACCATCAGTCCTCTTGCTGGAAGGTTGAACCGTAGCACGACTTTATTTCTGAAGATTTCAGAGCACAAACCAGAGAGAGACAAACCAGGCTGCTCCCTAAGGCAGTGAGGCACCATTCACCTCCCTTGATTTAAGCCGTCTGCTCCATGCTTTGCTACAGCCCTCTAGCAAGAGCAGAGACCCTCCTGCTCTGACGGCGAGAGCTTGCAATTCCAACAAAGTCCTCAAGACCCCACCCAACCCGTTCCTGCCTCACCTTCCCTCTTTCAGGACTTGCCACCCTAGCGTTTTTGAGGTTGGCTGCACACACACCTGCTCAGATTCCCGTCTCAGGTACACCGGTGTGAATCCAGAGTGACTCCATCTGAAGGCAAGAGAGTCATTTCTCGTCTACACCGGGATAACTGAGACTAGAATGACAGGTTTCAGAGTAACAGCCGTGTTAGTCTGTATCCGCAAAAAGAAGAACAGGAGTACTTGTGGCACCTTAGAGACTAATAAATTTGTTAGTCTCTAAGGTGCCACAAGTACTCCTGTTCTTCTTTTTGAGACTAGAATCTTGCCCATTGGATGTCACTAGACCTGCTCCGCCATTTCCTTTGTACGTATTTAAGGCAGGAGGTTCCAAACGTCTCAGCGCTGGCCAACCTCTGCTCCCGGGGAAGGGAAAGGGGTTTCCAGGGGAGCAGATTAAGGCAAATAGGAAGGGCTTTTGAAAGTTATCCGGGGCCAGAGCCCTCTCCGTGTGCAATAGCCGTGTGAGTGGGCACACAGTTGTCAGTACGGCCTTGCCCATGTGCTGTGGGTCGGGTAGCGGTGCCCCACAATGCTTTCTCTCCGATACTTAGCCTGCAAGGGTCCAGGGAAGCTGGAGACTGGCTTGCGTTTTAATTGTCACCTGCTTTGCCAAAAGCCCAGAAGCAGACGGCGGAGCTGCTGGAGCAGCAGCGGAAGGCGGCGGAGGAGAAGCGGCTGCAGACGGAGCGGCTGATGAAGGACCAGGAGCGCAGCCACCAGGAGATCGTGAAGCAGCTGGAGGCCAAGGTGGTGGAGGAGGCGGCTAATGCCCGGCAGGAGGCGGCGCGGGTGCTGGAGAGCAAGCTGAAGGAGCAGGAGGCCATGCTCCAGCAGGGTTTTAAGGAAATGGCCCAGATGCTGGGGGAGGAGATCGCCGACCTGAGGAAGGAAATAACCGATTCCAAAGGGCAGGAGCTTCTCAACATGGCGAAAGTCTTAGCTAAGACTCTCATGATCGCGTATGATGGGTTCGTCCATGACGACGGAGATGCCCACCCCCCCCCTTCCCGGAGCCAGGCCGGCGAGAGAACCGGGCGGCGGGTGTGAACCAGGCCATCAGCCAGGGCTCCGCAGGGCCCGCTCCGGACGCATGAAACAATGGGGCGTTTCGCTGCTCTGCCCCCTGCAGCCAGGGCCGGCCTGACCCAGACGCAGAGTACGCAGCTGTGTAGGGCACCAGGAAATGTGGGGCACCAAATTCGCAGCTGCCTGCTGCCCCAGCCCCAGCCCCACTGCCTCGTCCTACCCCTGCTCCATCCCCGCCCCGCCTCTTCATATCCCTGCTCCGCCCCCGCCCCGCCCCCACTCCATCCCTTCCCCAAAGCCCCCGCCCCTGCTCCACCCCCACCCCCCCTCTTCCTACCCCTGCTCCGCCCCTGCCCCACCCCCACTCCACCCCCTCCCCAAAGCCCCCGCCCCTGCTCCACCCCCGCCCCACCATTTCCTACCCCTGCTCCGCCCCCGCCCCAACCCACTCCACCCCTTCCCCAAAGCCCCCGCCCCTGCTCCACTCCCACTGCCTCATCCTACCCCTGCTCCACCCCCGCCCCGCCCCCACTCCACCCCTTCCCCAAAGCCCCCGCCCCTGCTCCTCCCCACCCCACCATTTCCTACCCCTGCTCCGCCCCCGCCCCGCCCCCACTCCACCCCTTCCCCAAAGCCCCCGCCCCTGCTCCACCCCAGCCCCGCCTCTTCATACCCCTGCTCCGCCCTGCCCCCACTCCACCCCTTGCCCAAAGCCCCCGCCCCTGCTCCACCCCAGCCCCGCCTCTTCCTACCCCTGCTCCGCCCCTGCCCCACCCCCACTCCACCCCTTCCCCAAAGCCCCCGGCCCTGCTCCACCCCCACCCCCCCTTCCTACCCCTGCTCCGCCCCCGCCCCACCCCCACTCCACCCCTTCCCCAAAGCCCCCGCCCCTGCTCCACCCCAGCCCCGCCTCTTCCTACCCCTGCTCCGCCCCTGTCCCACCCCCACTCCACCCCTTCCCCAAAGCCCCCGCCCCTGCTCCACCCCCACCCCCCTCTTCCTACCCCTGCTCCGCCCCCGCCCCACCCCCACTCCACCCCTTCCCCAAAGCCCCCGCCCCTGCTCCACCCCCACCCCCCTCTTCCTACCCCTGCTCCACCCCCACTCCACCCCTTCCCCAAAGCCCCCGCCCCTGCTCCACCCCAGCCCCGCCTCTTCCTACCCCTGCTCCGCCCCTGCCCCACCCCCACTCCACCCCTTCCCCTGTGACGAACTGGGCCTGTTCTTACTGTGGTCTGTGAATGCTGACAGGGGAGTGTGACTAGGATAGTCTGCATTGTAGGATGGTATCTGCCCGAGGGCGCATACCTGAGCTTGTAACATGAGAACCCAGGAAGGGGTTGGAGGCCAGGTGACACCTTGGCCCGGGAAACTGAACAAAGGCTGTGGGAGGGGTCGCTGAAGGCAGAGGGCTGGAAGCAGGCTGGAGAGATGGCTGGGAGGCAGAGATTGCTCTGACCTCCCAAGGGGGCTGGGGCGCCCTGGGACCCCAAGCTGGACCTAACTGAGGGGGGCCCTGTTGTCTGTGCCTGCAAGACCTGTCTTGGACTGTATTCCTGTCATCCAAATAAACCTTCTGCTTTACTGGCTGGCTGAGAGTCATGGTGAATCGCAGGAAGCCGGGGGTGCAGGGCCCTGAGTCCCCCAATACTCCGTGACATCCCCAAAGCCCCCGCCCCTGCTCCACCCCCACCCCCCTCTTCCTACCCCTGCTCCGCCCCCGCCCCACCCCCACTCCACCCCTTCCCCAAAGCCCCCGCCCCTGCTCCACTCCCACTGCCTCATCCTACCCCTGCTCCGCCCCCGCCCCGCACCCACTCCGCCCCTTCCCCAAAGCCCCCCCCCACTCCACCCCTTCCCCTGAGGACTGCAGCAGGGGTCGGGCTCTCTGCACTCACCTGCCCCCCAAGCCCTCTCCTGCCCCTCGCAGACCTTGGGCACAGCCCCCCCCCCCCGCGCAGGCCTGGGGCCGCACCCCTCTCCCCCACAGGGGGGCTGTCTAGGGCACCAAAATGGCTAAAGACGGCCCTGCTTGCAGCACCTGGGGGTACCCTGGGCCAGGGAAAGGAGCCGTCCCGGGGGTTTCAGGCGTTGGCACCACCGCCCTGTGTCCCAGAGTCCCCGGGCGATGCTCTGGAACTGCTCCCCACAAAGCCAGGCAGGACTCTGGGGAGCCTCCTCTCCCTCGGAGCAGACTGTCTTCAGGGCAAGAAGCTCACACGGCTTCACCTCCTGGGTCTGACCTTGGAGCTTTCAGCATATGCCCCTCCGTGCGCTTCCCACAGCGAGTCCGCCCAGGCGGGGTCCTGGGGCAGCCAGAGGGTCCTGCACCCCCACTTTGCAGTCAGACGTGACTCTCGGCCAGCCAGTAACACAGAGGTTTATTAGACGACAGGAACATTGTCTAAAACAGAGCTTGTAGGTACAGAGAACAGGACCCCTTGGCCGGGTCCATTCTGGGGCCCAGCGAGCCAGACACTCCCATCTGCCCTCACTTCCTGTCCCCGGCCAGCTCCAAACTGACTCACCCTCCAGCCCCTTCTCCTTTGGGCTTTGTCCCTTTCCTGGGGAGGGAAGTTTGCTACAAACGGAAACTCTGAACAAAGGACTGAAGGACCCATCCCAGCTGGGGTTGTTCCAGAGACTTGATTTGAACCTGCAGTTTATTCCATCCCTGCTACAAGCCTGAACCAAGAACTTCGCCATTTCTGGATGTCATTGATTCCATGTAACCAATTCTAGCTCTCATCCAGATCTTCTTCCTTTTATGAATAAACCTTTAGATTGTAGATTCTAAAGGATTGGTGACAGCGTGATTTGTGGGTAAGATCTGATTTGTATATTGACCTGGGTCTGGGGCTTGGTCCTTTGGGATCAGGAGAACCTTTTTTCTTTTACTGGGGTATTGGTTTTCATAACCATCTGTCCCCATAACGAGTGGCACTGGTGGGGATACTGGGAAACTGGAGTGTCGGAGGGAATTGCTTGTGTGACTTGCGGTTAGCCAGTGGGGTGAGACCAAAGTCCTCTCTGGCTGGCTGGTTTGGTGCCTTAGAGGTGGAGAAACGCCAGCCTGGGGCTGTAACTGGCCTGCTCTGAACGATTTGTCCTGAATTGGCACTCTCCGTTGGGTCCCCCCAGAACTGCATCGTTACACTGCCTGAACTGTGTGCAGTGCCTTTGAACCGCGATTGTTTGGGTGTTGTGAGGCCGTCTGTCACGGGGGGCTCGTGGACTTCCTCCTCTCAAGCCGGCCCGGGAGGGGCTCACGCAGACTAGCTCACACTGGATTCTCCAGGGATCGGCAGCCAGAGAAAGGGGGTTGGGGCTAAATCGCCGGGATTTGAACAGGCTCGGGGCCTTTAACCAACCCCGCCCTTGCCCGTGGGGGGCCCAATCCTTTGGGGAGGGCTGGCAGGCCCCACAGGGCTGGGAGGTGGCTCTGAACTGTGGCATCACAAACGAGACGCCTGCTGCGGGGGACTGTGAAGGACTCACACTCCAGCCGGGGACTCGCTGGTGAGCGCGTTAGCAGGCGGGCAGCTTCTTGGATTGTTTTTTACGTGTTTTCTCTGTAACGCTTCTACCCGAAGAAGAATAAACCTTGCCCAGGGAGCGCTGCCCGCGAGCGCCCCACACCTGGCGCTGACTCAGGTATCGGTCTCTGAGGAGAAAGCAAGCCGTCCCGTTTGCTGGGGAGTTGGGGAGCTGGGCAGGCCGGGGAGCCTCGAACGGGAGCCTTGCTGCGCTGTCGAGGGGGAACAGAGCTCGGGCCGCGGCTCTCTGGCTCCGGGCCAGCAGCCGCTGCTCCAGACTCTGGTTCCCGAGCTCTCTGCTCCCCCCAGACTTGGGATCGTCTCTCCCTTGTAATCCCCAGGGCAGCCCAGCCCTCCTCCGTACACCAAGCTGGGGCGCGACTGGCCTGGGACAGGAAAGATGGGGGACCGGCTACCAGGCGACAGGACCTTTGGGGGCCTAGATCCTCGGCGGGGCGAGCGCTTTCCCGCTCCCGAAGCCCTGGGCACTGCACAGCCCCCGAGCAGGGCCCGGCCTGGAGAACTCACAGCTGGGCGACAGCGAGGGTCGGGTCATGGCTCTGACAGCCGCTCCCCTGGGCGCTCGGGCGGCTGGCGTGAATGGTGGGCTGTGTGCATCGGCCAGCGCATCTGTGGCCATTGGCGCTTCCTATTGGCACGGGTTGGGCACGGGTTTCCTCCGGCTGACTTGGCAATATGGAGGTGGAGGAAACATGAGGCGGCTTATTTTTCCTCCCAATGAATGAATCCTTCCCTTCCTGAACATAAGAACGGCCGGACTGAGTCAGACCAAGGGTCCATCTAGCCCAGTATCGTGTCTGCCGACAGTGGCCAATGCCAGGTGCCCCCGAGGGAATGAACAGAACAGGGAATCATCAAGTGATCCATCCCCTGTCGCCCATTCCCAGCTCTGGCAAACAGAGCTAGGGACACCAGCCCTGCCCATCCTGGCTAATAGCCATTGATGGACCTATCCTCCATGAATTTATCTAGTTCTTTTTTTAACCCTGGAGCCTCCCCCAAGCTTTGGGACTCAGCTGTGGCATGAAACCCCTGGCGCGGCCGGGCAGACACCGGCACTGGTCTCTAGGGGTAGAGAGTTCTGCCTAAGTTCTGCCTCTTTGTACCTGCTGCAATTCGTGACTCTTTCTCGCAGCCGTGGGAGGCTCCCGCCTCGTCCCCCCCGCTCGTTACAGACCCGAGATCCTTTATTGGTGAGAGAGAATCATAGAATATCAGGGTTGGAAGGGATCTCAGGAGGTATCTAGTCCAACCCCCTGCTCAAAGCAGGACCAACCCCAACTAAATCATCCCAGCCAGGGCTTTGTCAAGCCGGGCCTTAAAAACCTCTAAGGAAGGAGATTCCACCACCTCCCTAGGGAACCCATTCCAGTGCTTCACCACCCTCCTAGTGAAATAGTGCTTCCTAATATCCAACCTGGACCTCCCCCACTGCAACTTGAGACCATTGCTCCTTGTTCTGTCATCTGCCACCACTGAGAACAGTCTAGATCCATCCTCTTTGGAACCCCCCTTCAGGTAGTTGACAGCAGCTATCAAATCCCCCCTCATTCTTCTCTTCTGCAGACTAAACAATCCCAGTTCCCTCAGCCTCTCCTCATAAGTCATGTGTTCCAGACCCCTAAACATTTTTGTTGCCCTCCGCTGGACTCTTTCCAATTTTTCCACATCCTTCTTGTAGTGTGGGGCCCAAAACTGGACCCCGTCCCCCATAAACACTCCTCTCGTCAGAACCCGTTTGCGCCGCTCGTTAGACAAACCCGGCGGGAGGGCTCTATGGAGCTCGGCAGCTCAGCCCTTTCGCCAGCAGAAGTTGGTCCAATCAGCGATATTAATGCTCTGGCCTTGTCACTCCGTAGAGGGAGGCAGGCACGTCACAGCCCCTCTCTAGCCGGGAGGTCTGTATTGCAGCTGCCGAGGCACCAGACCTGGTCACCTCGCGGGGCCGGTTAGTCTAGGGAGCCACCCGCAGCGTGCACCCGCCCGGCCGGTAGCTCCCCACGGCAGGAGGACGCTGGGAGACCCGCCAGGCGAAGGTCCCTGCTTCTCGCGAGAGGCGCCTGGGACGGATGGTGCAGGGCAGGGAAGGGCGGGCGGATCGTCGCTCTCCAGCTACCAGCACCTCCCTCTGCTGCCGCCCACGGGGCTCCGGGGCCATCTGCTCTGCCACCCACACTAGCAGCGGGGCCCCAGGGCTCTGACGGCCCCGGCTGCAGCTCTCGGAGCACTGGGGGGGCCACCAACAGCCCCCACTGTTCTCCAGCACGGGCCAGCAGCCTGTTTCTCCAAAGGCCGTCCTGGCCCAGGTCCCCAGCACTCCAGGGGCTGCACGTTCGAATGCTATTTATTAGATGTATTACGGTAGCGCCCAGGTCCCCAGTGTGCCAGGGGCTGCATGTGACTGTTGCTATTTATTAGTTGTATTATGGTAGCGCCCAGGAGCCCCTGGCCTGGCCCAGGACCCCAGCGCGCCAGGGGCTGCACGTTACGGTTGGTATTTATTAGGTGTATTACGGTAGCACCCAGGAGCCCCCATCCTGGCCCAGGACCCCAGCGTGCCAGGGGCTGCACGTTACGGTTGGTATTTATTAGGTGTATTACGGTAGCACCCAGGAGCCCCTGGCCTGGCCCAGGATCCCAGTGCGCCAGGAGCTGCACGTTACAGTTGCTATTTATTAGGTGTATTACGGTAGCACGCAGGAGTCCCCGTCCTGGGCCAGGACCCCAGCGCGCCAGGGGCTGCACGTTACGGTTGGTATTTATTAGGTGTATTACGGTAGCACGCAGGCGCCCCCAATCTGGCCAAGGTCCCCAGCGCGCCAGGGGCTGCACGTTACGGTTGGTATTTATTAGGTGTATTACGGTAGCACGCAGGCGCCCCCAATCTGGCCAAGGTCCCCAGCGCGCCAGGGGCTGCACGTTATGGTTGGTATTTATTAGGTGTATTACGGTAGCACGCAGGAGTCCCCGTCCTGGGCCAGGACCCCAGCGCGCCAGGGGCTGCACGTTACGGTTGGTATTTATTAGGTGTATTACGGTAGCACGCAGGCGCCCCCAATCTGGCCAAGGTCCCCAGCGCGCCAGGGGCTGCACGTTACGGTTGGTATTTATTAGGTGTATTACGGTAGCACGCAGGAGTCCCCGTCCTGGGCCAGGACCCCAGCGCGCCAGGGGCTGCACGCATACAGAACCCAGAGCCGGGCCCTGCCCCAGGGAGCTCCCAGCCCTGCATTCGTCATGAGGGGCGAACCGCTGAAGTGCCAGAATTAGAGGTCAGGTGTTTATCTGAACCTCTGGTTGGGGGGAACCCCTACCCCACCCTGAGCACACACCCCCCCCCCCCGCACACTCCCCCCCCCCCACGAGTAGTGCCTCAGTCTGCCCGCGCCCTCGCTTGCTCCCCAAACCCGCAGGCACCTTGCTGGTCCCCGCCGTTCTCCCGCCGCCAGCTGGCACCTGTCACCCGCGTGGGAGCCGGATCGATCCACGCGGCGCCCGCCCTCCACAGCCCTCATCTGTTTGCTCAGGGATCGCTCGGCAAACGCAGCCGGCAGCCGCTTATCACTGGGCAGGGCCGGCTGCAGGGGACGCTCCCTTCAGCAGCAGGGCTGGCAGGTGCCCCCTCACCCCTGTCCCGATGGATCTGTACCTCGGCTTCGTCATTCTGGAGGGGCTCCTGGCCCTGGCCGTGGTGGCCACCAACCTGCTGGTGTGCGCCGCGCTCTGCCTGCACCGGGAGCTGCGGAGCGTCACCAACTGCCTGGTGGCCTGCCTGGCGCTGGCCGACCTGGGCGTGGGCGCCCTGGCCATCCCCTTCTCCATAGTGCTCAGCCTGGAGCTCACCCTCTGCTTCTACACCTGCCTCTTCCTGGCCTGCTTCCCGCTGGTCACCACCCAGTTCTCCATCCTCCTGCTACTGCTCATCGCACTCAACGCCCACCTGAAAATCCGTCTGCCCAGCAGGCAAGAGAGACGGGCCCCCCCGAGCGCGTGGGGTGGGGGGCGGGGCCTCCCGGGGGTGTGGGACTCGCCAGCTGGGCTGGCTCCAGGGCCGGGCAAACCAGTCTGTGGCCCCGGTGGGTCTGAGGGCCGTACTGCTCCTAGCAGACCTTGGGGGGCAGCTCCCCTCCGGCCAGCAGCATTGGCACACAGGCTCCAGCGCACGCCAGGCCATCCCGGTGGGAGTGGCTTTGCCCAGGCTGCCGGGCGGCTGGAGGGCGTCTGTGGAGCCCACCAGGGCCCTGAGCCAGCTCTCTCCTTGCAGCTACGCCATGTACGTGAGGAGGGGCCGGGTGCTGGGCGCCGTGGGCCTGTGCTGGCTGCTGTCGCTGCTGATCGGCCTCTCCCCCATGATGGGTTGGAACCGGCAGGGGCGCTACATGGAGCAGAACTGGAACCGGACCCTGGCTGTCAGCTACGCCGCCGAGCGAGCCGCCGTGGTCCTCATCGCCCGCGACCAGCCCTACGGCGGCTTCCTCTCCAAGGTGTACCCGGGCACGCGCGGGGCGCCCCCCTACAGCCACCTGCACGACGAGCACCTGGGGCGCTGCTCCTTCACCTCCGTCTTCGCCCCCGAATACCTGGTCTACTTCGTCTTCTTCGCCTGCACGCTGCTGCCCCTGGGCGCCCTGCTGGGCATCTACGCCGACCTCTTCCGGCTGGTGCGCGGGCACTTCCTCGCCCAGCCGCTGCGGGCGGCCAAGCGAGGGGAGCTGCCGATGGCTCGCACCCTCCTCCTCCTGCTCGGCATCTTCTGCTTCTGCTGGATCCCGCTGCACGTCATCTACTGCGTCCGGCTCCTCTGCCCCAGGTGCCGGAGCTACGCGGCCCTGGACCGCCTGGCCGTGCTGCTGTCCCACCTCAACTCCCTGGCCAACCCGCTGGTCTACGCCATGAGGAAGAAGGACTTCGGGCGGACGCTCAGGTCCGTCTGCCTCCGCTACGTCCCGTGCTGCTCCCGCGCCAAGGTTCATCCCCAGGGCCAGAGCGGCCGAAGATAAGGACCAAGGCCCAGCCCTGCTCCCTGGCGGCCCGATCCCAGCATAGCGCCCCGCTGAGCTCCCTGTCCTATTTGTAAAGGGAAGGGGTGACGCCCCCCCGCCCCCAATCTCTGATGCCTGCCCCCTCAGCAACTCCCCAGCCACGGGCTGGGTTTTCTTCTCCTGTCTTTGTGTCCCTGGGGTTATTGGCTGTTCAATACAGGCCCCATCCTGGAGGGTGGCTTGCGCTGAGCTCTGGCCATGGGTTCAAGGACGTTGGGTGCCATCCCTGGCTGGGCGAGTTGGAGACACCCAGCCCCGCCAGCCAGCGCGAGCAGGGAAAACGGGGGGGCTCCCTCCGGCTCACGGAGCAATTATTGAAGAAGTGGTGGTAGGGATTGATCACCCAGCTGTCGGGCAATAAAACCATCCCGTGACGGCAGCGTGAGCCTGGCCTCCGTCCTGTACTGAACGTTTGTTAAATCGATTCTGGGAAAGGGCAGGGGTGGGGGGCCACGGGCCTGGGAGGGACTGGCTGGCTGGGGGTGGGGGGAACAGACCACGGCTCCCTTCCAACCAGGCTGTTCCCAGCTGGGGGGGAGGGCAGTGGCGGATTGGGGGGGGTGGTTCCCAGCTGGTGGGGGGCCAGGGGCAGTGGGCTGGGAGGGACTGGCTGGCTCGGGGGGGGGGGGAGGGGATGGTTCCCAGCTGGCAGGGAAGGGGGGTATTGGGAAGGACTAGCTGAGGTGGGGGCTGGTTTGGGGTGGGGAATGGGCCACAGCTCCGTCAAAGGCAGCACGTTTCCAGATGGGGGGGGACTCAGGAGGGACTGGCTGACTCGGGGGTGGGAGGGGGATCGGGTCATGGCTCCATCCAGCGCAGGTCGTTCCCAGGTGGTGGTGCGGGGGGGGACTGGCTGGCTCGGGGGGGCTGGGGGAGGGGGATCGGGCCATGGCTCCGTCCAGCGCAGGTCGTTCCCAGGTGGTGGTGGTGGTGGTGGGGGGACTGGCTGGCTCGGGGAGCTGGGGGGAGGGTGACCAGACAGCAAATGTGAAAAATCGGGACAGGGCTGGGGGGTAATAGGAGCCTATATAAGAAAAAGACCCAAACATCGGGACTTGCCCTATAAAATCGGGACATCCGGTCACCCAAGCTGGGGGAGGGGGATTGGCTCCATTCCCAGCTGGTGAGGCGGGGGGGGGTGGGGGTGGGGGCCTGGCTCCAGCTGCCCGGCAATGGCAAAGGTGACCCAGTGAAACTCCCCAGCATGGCAATGAGGCGCTGTGATGTCACAATGAGACTGTGATAAGGTGAGATGATGTCACAATGAGTCTCTGTGATGTCACAATGAGACTGTGATAGGGTGAGATGATGTCACAATGAGTCTCTGTGATGTCACAATGAGGCTGTGATAGGGTGAGATGATGTCACAATGAGTCTCTGTGATGTCACAATGAGGCTGTGATAAGGTGAGATGATGTCACAATGAGTCGCTCTGATGTCACCAGACTGTAATCAGACGCGGTGACATCGCATTTGGATGCTGTGACGTCATGGGACTGCGATTAGATGCGGTTACATCACACCTCGAGGCAGTGATGTCACAACGAAGCGATGTTACGTCACACTTCCGCCCCGCAGCGCTGGACAAGCGGCGTTTGCGCCGCGCGCTGATTTCCCCGCCCCCCGACTTCCGCCCCGCGCGGCCCCGCCCGCCCCGTCCCGCTCGGCGGCGATTGGCCGAGCCCAGCTCTCGCGGGGCGCGATTGGGCGAGCGGCTCTCGCGGGATCTGGGGCCCGTGGTCTGAGGGCGGGCGGCCCCGTACGGCCCTTTCCGAGCCCGGCAGCGCGGAGCCAGCAGCGAGGTGAGGAGCGGGGGGGGCTGGGCCCGGCCAGGGACCCCCCCGCATGGACCCCCCCGCGCCCCCCCGCCCCCTCCCCGCATGGACCCCCCCCGCGCCCCCCCCGTCCGGCCCCCGCCCCCGCCCCCCCCGGCCAGGGACCCCCCCGCATGGACCCCCCCGCCCCCCCCCGCCCCCTCCCCGCATGGACCCCCCCGCGCCCCCCCGTCCGGCCCCCGCCCCCGCTACCCCCCGCATGGACCCCCCCGCGCCCCCCCCGTCCGGCCCCCGCCCCCCCCGGCCAGGGACCCCCCCGCATGGACCCCCCCGCGCCCCCCCGTCCGGCCCCCGCCCCCCCCGGCCAGGGACCCCCCCGCATGGACCCGCCCGGCCCCTGCCCCGCGGCCTGGGCCGCCCCCGTATGGAGCCCCCGCTCCCGCCCGGCCCGCGGGACCCCCCCCCCCGGGGACAGGCCGCGGGGGGGGGCGCTTCGGGGTGGGGGAGAGTTGCTGGGTGCGGGCACTGGGGGGGGGGCAGCCCCGTGTCGGGGGGGGGCGCTGGGGGCAGCCCCGTGTCGGGGGGGGGCGCTGGGGGCAGCCCTGCGTCACGTGGGCTCCGATCTGCCCTGTGGGCCATGCTGGAGCCTTTCCCTGCCCGCCCCTTGCCCAGCGGGGGGGGGGGCTGGCCCCGGGGCTGTGGTACCTGAAGGCCCCCCCGAGGTGGGGGGCAGGCAGGGTGTGTGGGTGGCTGGGCAGGATCAGCCCCCGCCGGGGCTGAGCTCATCTGGATTTGTGCCTCTGCCCTGTGGGGCACCGGGAACCCAGACCCGGCTCCCCGCCCCCGCCCAGCTCCTACAGTCACTCCTGGGTTTCTGCAGCGCCTGGCCGGGTGGCACCCGGCTGCTGCCATGATACTGGCCCGTGGGGACTGCGGGGGGCCCCGCCTAGGCTGGACGGAGAACCCCGATCCCCCCTGTGCCCGCGCCGGGCGGGGGTGCTCTCCCTGTCCCGGGGGTGCTCCTGGGTCTGGGCCCAGAGCTCCCACTTTGCATCCCAGCAGGGTCAGCTCCGCCGTGGAGCTAAACCCAGCTCCCCCCTGGGGAAAGCCGGGGTCCTGTGCGCGCGTCCAGGGGCCCTGAGTAGCTTGTAGCACGGCTCCCCTGTCTTGCAGATGCCTGGTGTCACGGTGAAAGACGTTAACCAGCAGGAGTTCGTCAGGGCCCTGGCTGCCTTCCTCAAGAAGTGAGTTTTACCCTGTCCCGGGGGCGGCAGGACGAGGCTTATTCAGACCGGGGGAGGGCTGGTCGGGGCAGCTGCCGCGGATCTGGCCAGGATAAGTTTCCTCTCCCAAAATGCCCCTTTTGATCTCCCCGCACTCCTCGGGCCCTGGGCAGTCTCCCCTGCAGGCCTGCCCGCTGTCGCGTGGACATGCAGCGTTCCCCCCCAGCTAGGCTGCTGCTGACTTGTCCCTGGCTTGCTTCCAGGTCAGGAAAGCTGAAGGTGCCCGAGTGGGTGGATACGGTCAAGCTCGCCAAGCACAAGGAGTTGGCCCCGTACGATGAGAACTGGTTCTACACCCGAGCAGGTAAGAATTCCAGCCCTGCCTATAGCAGCGAGGGGCGCGTTTGCCTCCCCATAGCCAGCGGAGCAGTGACCCCGAATGACCTGGGGGGTCACAGCCCACTTCCCTCCCACGCCGGCTGTCGCTGTCCAGTCTTCTCGGGACTTCAGCTTGTGTGTCACGCCCTGCAGAGCGGCCGCCAGCCTCAGCCAGCAAACGCAGAACAAATCCGGAATCTGAGTGCTCGGCACTTAAAGTAGTGTGTTGTGTTAGAGCCCGTTGGGAGCTGGGGGTGTGGGAGGAGATGCCCTGACCGCGATCAGACCGAGCACCCTGTGTTGCTAGTGAGGGACTGTGGCCTTGCGTCTCTGATCCATGGGTTTGGCCACCGCCGTTCCTCTGTCCGTCTCCCGGTGCTGTCTGAGGGCCTCTGGCGGCTCGTTTGTGACTCTTGGGTTGGCTCATGAACACGCCACGTAGGGCAAAGGGACGGGCTCTGAGTTCAGCCTTTCCTGCCCCGGAGCCTCGTCTGGCTGGCGAGAGGCTCTCGAATGCGTCCCGCGTCCCGAACCCTCCAGCGCTGAACTAGAGAAACGTCCGGGCTCTGATCCCAGCCCCCCTTGCCCTGGGTTTGTTACTGAGGGGTCGGCTTGTGCTCTGATTTCACCAGCCCCGCAGGCTCGGGGGGGGGGTGGGGGTGGCGGGAGGAACTCTGCCCTGTGCAGCGATTCCGGCACCGCCGGCTTCCTAGCTGGCAAACCGAGCCCTGAGCCCCCGAGTCTCCTGGTCGCTGCGCCTTCCCTCGCCTGCCGGGGCAGAGTGGCTGTGCGGAGCAGGGGAGGGGGGGGGCGTGGAAGCAGCTGCCGAGACGCCAGGCTAACGGCTCTGCCTGTGGTTCTGCAGCGTCCACGGCCCGGCACCTGTACCTCCGCGGTGGTGCCGGCGTCGGCTCTATGACCAAGATCTACGGGGGCCGGCAGCGCAACGGCGTCATGCCCAGCCACTTCAGCCGCGGCTCCAAGAGCGTGGCCAGGCGGGTGCTGCAGGCCTTGGAGGGGCTGAAAATGGTGGAGAAGGATCAGGATGGGTGAGTGTCGAGGGGCCTGGCTGGACGTCGCTGCTGGGCGGGAGGAGAGGCGGGGTTCAGAGCAGCCCATCGGGTTGGCACTGAGTGCTCCGGGCGTCGGAGCCCGATCTGAATGCTGCGTGGTGGGCGCGGGCTGCAGCCGAGCCGGCTCCAGGGCCTGGGGTGCTGGGAGAGGCGTTATTCCCCAGTGACGGATTCTTTACCTTTCCTGTTTCCTTCCAGAGGTCGCAAACTCACCCCCCAGGGACAGAGAGATCTGGACAGAATCGCCGGCCAGGTAACGCTGCCTTCCCACCCCCGTGTGCTTGGTAGGGCCTGGGGACTGTTGTACTTAAAGTACTGCACAGGATCTTTTCAGGGGGAATAAGGCAAAATGCCACATTTATTAGTAATACATGTGTTCATTAACACTGTATTATATGCATATAATATATTACACTTACGCTCACACACACACACAAACCCATTCCGTCTTGTTGTTACCAATTAGTTGCTCCCCTTAACTTCACTGGCCAGGTGAGTTAGATGGAGGAGGGGGTGGAGCCGGGCTTCTGCCGATCCGGATCGATGCTCCCATGTTGACAAGACGAGACCCGGGGTCCTCTGCAAGACACCTCACTTTTATAGCAGCTTTCCTCTTATGCAAATCTAGACCAGATTTAAACTCTGTGTCTGTGTCTATTGGTCTTTCGTGCTGCTTTCTTTTGAGTGTTGTCCCAATGGTGCAAAGAGGGTGTTTCCAAAAGAAGGTGCTTGCTTCTAACCCCCGAGGCCGTCAGTATATCTGCTTGTCTTTAATGAGCCCACTTGACACGTTTTATTGTTCTTGGGTCTGGCTCCCAGCCCCTCTCCAACAGTTGAGGCTGTCTGGAGGTGCTGCCTTCCATGCCTTGCTCATCCACACCTCATTCATTCAACAGGGCAATTGATTAAGAGGGGAGGGTGGGGGAAGAGCTCTTGTTCTACTGCTAGCAAAAAGAAATTTTTCTTCTATCTTATTCTATCCTTAGGGGCTATAATATTATACCAAGGGTAATGCAAAGTTTTTAAATGAGGTTTTGATACAAAGTCCCATGAAAACAGAGGTCACACGTGGGTAGACCCACCACAAGGTTATATGAAGAGGCACAATGTAAAGTCATATGAAAATTATCAGAAATTTATCTACAGGACCCCGCCCGTGTGTCCAGGGTCACTGAAAGTGGGTTTAGGTCAGCCCATGGCAGCGTGGCAAGGGACGTTCTCCCTGCCCCCACGCCCAGGAAAAAGCCGGCCCCGGCCGCGTAGTGCTGGGCGTCCCCATTCCTCGCTCGCTCGCTTGCCTCTCCTGCAGGGGCCGAGCGCTTCCAGCACAGAACTGAACCCGACCCCGGCTCCGGCCCAGTGCCCGTCGGCAGAATGCGGAGTCGTGCCTAGAAAGGAACCAAAGCTGCCCTGAGACAGTCAGCAAAGACTGACCGTTCCTGCTGCGCTCTAGTGCTGTCGGGGTCTGCGCGAAGTGGCGTGTGACCGTCACAGCCTGTCCCGTGAGGGGGCGGGAGGGGGGTGCACCTAGACTGTCTTACCGCCGCTCCCCTCTCCGGCACGGCTCTCACCCGCCTCCTCTCTTCCAGGTGGCAGCTGCAAACAAGAAACATTAAAACGAGCGTCAGAGAATAAAACCCGGTTCCTGTTTCACGCCTACGCCTGTTCCTTTGCGAGGCTTCCATCGCGCTGGGGCGGCCGGCAGCTCACCGGCCCGTTCTGCGGCGACCCTCGGGGATGGGGAGCATCCGCAACGGAGACCTGGAGCTTTCTGACGGCCCTGGGTTGAATCCAACCGGGAGGGGGGGTTTAGCTGCAGAGTCTTTCTCCTCTGGGCACTTGTTTGAAGCCCCCTAGGTGCCAAAAGTTGGTCCCCGTCTTTCTGGGGTCCCAGGTCATTTTCTGGTGGGTGGGGAGATGTCACCATCTTGGGTGTCTGCAGAGTCGTCTCCTCCTCCTCCCCCCGCACTGCCCCAAGCAGGGCTGTGCATTACATGGGGGAGCCTAGATGTGAGGGGGGGCCCCCCCCAGAAGGGCAAGGAAGTGTGTAGGACACCCCCCTCTGCCCCCCCATCACTGCAGTACCCTGGGACGCTCCCCGCTGTCCTGTAGAGCCGGAGCCTGGCTCCCGTGACCGGGATCTCCGCAGACAGACACCGGCTGCTTCCCCGTGGCGCAGGGCAGGTGTGTCCGAGGGCAGCTCCGAGGCGGCCGCTCGCTCCAGGTCCCGGCCAGCGCTGAGACCCGGCTGCCCTGTGGGGGGCTAGGCTGCTGTCGTGGGCAGTGTGGAAAGCCCAGCACACCCCGGGCACTTGGGTGTGGGTGTGTGTGTGTGAGAGAGAGAGAGAGTTTGGAGACACAGCAGCTGTTGTGTTCTGCTGCTCCACTCCCCTCCGGCTGCCAGGAGCCAAGGTTGGATGACTGGGCAGGGGACGTACAACGCAGGCGGTAACTAGCCGGATCTACGCGGCACTGGCTCACCGGGGCTGGTTTTGGGCACCAAGAGGTGGCTACATTGGCAAAGCCACACAAACGATGCAGGTTGGGGCCGCCTGGCCTCGGAGGAGCTGTGGGAAGAACTGGGCATGTTCAGCCTGCAGCAGATGGTGGGGGACTGATGGGTCTTCGCTGGCTTTGAGCAAATGTTCTCCGAGTCCCCTGCGTCTTCTGGAGCAAAGGAGGTTTCAGTGGGACATGGGGGAGAGCTTTCCTTGGCCACTTCAGCAGGGGGCGGGTGCCCTAGGGCCCTGTGGGATCCTGGCCCCAGAGGGTTTTACGACCAGGTTGCATGAACCCCAGTCAGGGCTGGTCTAGGGTTCCTTGGCCCCGTCTCCCTGCAGGGGCTGGAGCAGGGACCGCTTGGCTGGATCGGTGGCTTGCAGAGGAAGCCGGGTGCCAGGGGTGAGCAGCTCGGAGGAATTCCTCCCTGGGGGCCGGGCAATGGCCGGAAGCCCATCATCCCTGCTGCTGAGAGCCCTGTCCATGAACAGCTTCACCCCGGGCTAGAGCCGGTCTTAGCTCAGCGGCCATCACAGGGCCATCGGCCCAGCCCGCCTGGCTCTGGGCAGTCCAGGGGTCCCCAGGCAGAGTACAAAGCAGTTTGGGACTCTCCCCGGTCAGTCGCTCCGTGTACCCGTCCAAGGAGGACCCCGGGTTTCTCCCGCTGCTACGTTTGGTAGCGTAGGGGTGTGTCTTCGCTCCCGCTCAGAGCCCAGATCCGCTGTGCAGCGTCCGCTCCGTTCCCTGGTTTCACGAAGAACCTTTGCTGGGCCGAGGCCGTGTGAGCTGAGCGCTGCTGGGCCAGGACCCCGGGGTCCCTCTGCCAACGTGTCGCGCCAGGCTGGGGTCTGGTCCCGAAGCACCCACTGCTGGCCAACCAGATGTCGATTATCCAATGCTCAGTGAGGGAGACGCCCAGATACTGCTCCCAGCTAGGGGTCCCCCTGCTCCCTGAGGGGGAGTGAGGAGCAACGCTGGCTCCCTGCATCCAGGTCACTTTCCCCTCCTGGGCCACGCGGCTGCTCTGCCCCCCTGTCATGGAGTATTGGGGGACTCAGGGCCCTGCACCCCCGGCTTCCTGCGATTCACCATGACTCTCAGCCAGCCAGTAAAGCAGAAGGTTTATTTGGATGACAGGAACACAGTCCAAGACAGGTCTTGCAGGCACAGACAACAGGACCCCCTCAGTTAAGTCCAGCTTGGGGTCCCAGGGCATTCCAGTCCACCCCCCTTTGGGGGGTCAGAGCCATCTCTCCCTCCCAGCCATCTCTCCAGCTCGCTTCCAGCACTCTGCCTTCAGCGACCCCTCCCACAGCCTTTGTTCGCATCCGAAGAAGTGGGCTGTAGTCCACGAAAGCTTATGCTCTAATAAATTTGTTAGTCTCTAAGGTGCCACAAGTACTCCTGTTAGCCTTTGTTCAGTTTCCCGGGCCCCGGAGTCACCTGACCTCCAACCCCCTCCTGGGTTCTCATGTTACAAGCTCAGGTATGTTCCCTTGGGCCGACTCCCATCCCCCGATGCAGACCATCCTAGTCACACTCCCCTGTCAGCATTCCCACACCCCAGCAAGAACAGTCCCAGTTCGTCACATCTCTCCCCCCTTCGAGACCGAACTGAGCAGGGTCACTTTAGCCAGTGACCTGGGGAAGTTCGAACCTACCCCCGTTCCCATGGATGCCCCCGCATCCCTCCAGTTCCTTGGTGGGAATTACACCAGGCCCCTTCCGTTCCACGCCCCCCCTTAGGTCGGGGTGCTTGATGGCACTCGCAGTTCGCATGTGGGAAGGTTTATGCGGCCTGTGCCCTTTTCCCACCCCCATACCTCTGGGGTTCCAACTGGGCTGTGGTCTTCTCCCAGCGCTCCAGTCTGGAGGTCTGTGCTTTGGGCTCTCTTGGTTTAGAGCCGCCCTTTTAACCTTGGCCACCCTCCGGAAAGGATCCTTTATGCTGGGCAAGGGTCCTAAAGCTGTTTTCCCCTAGTCCCAGGCCTTCCTCCCCCTCTGACAGGGGTCACAGGATCGGCAGTACTGTCGGACAGTAACAAAGACCCCAGGCCAGTAAAAGCTCCGTAGCAGTCTCTGCTGGGTACGCCAGGTTCCCTGGTGCCCTGAGAGGGGAATATCATGGGCCCGGCACAGCAGCTGGTGGCGATACTTCTGGGGTACCACCAGCTGCCTCCTGATCCCCCCTGACTCCATTTTCCCTGGGGGAGCCCATTCTCGGTACAGGAACCCCTTCTCCCACAGGAACCTTTTCCGGCCACCTCGTCCCATGGTCTGTACCGCATTGAGGTCGGCCAGGTCCCTTATCTTCCGCAAGGAGGGATCTCTCTGCAACTCGGCCTGGAACTCAGCAGCTGGGACAGGGATGGCCACCTGCTCTTTCTCGCCCGCTGGGCCTGAAGCTGCAGCCTCCCTGAGCCGTGTCCCTGGGCGTTCCCTCCCCACCAGGTTAGGGTCCTGCGCCTCAGGCAAGGCACCCCCCCCAAGGCCAGGGCGTAGGGCCCCTCGCCGGCTCTGACTGCGGGTCACAACCAGTGCCCTTTGGGGGTTGCTTGGCCAGTTCTCCAGGTCCCCCCCCATCAATACCTCAGTGGGCAAATACGGGTGTACCCCCACATCCTTGGGGCCCTCCTTGGCCCCCCACTTCAGGTGTACCCTTGCCACGGGCACTTTGACTGGTGTTCCGCCCACCCCCGTCAGGGTCAGGTAGGAGTTGGGCACCACCTGATCTGGGGCCACCACCTCGGGCCGGGCCAGCGTCACCTCTGCGCCCGTATCCCAGTATCCATTGACCTTCCTCCCATCCACCTCCAGGGGAACAAGGTACTCTCTCCGGAGGGACAGCCCCGCGCCTACCGTATAAACCAAAAACCCTGAGTCTGGAGCATCCAGCCCCCTAGAGGAGCTGGCCTGGGGCCCTTCTCTCTCTTGAGCAGTTGATAAGCTGCCAGCCCCTCTCGCGTGGGAAGCCGGCCCCTCGTCCGTCTGGGCCTCTACCAAGTTAACCCGGTGCGGGTTCGGTCTGCTCAGTCTGTCCTTGAGCTTGGGGCACTGGGCCCGAACGTGGCCTCTTCGGCCGCAGTAATAGCAGCTCATGTCCTGTGGGTCCCCTCGAGCCGGTCGGTTGTCCCTGACGCTGGGCATTCCCCGTGGGAGGGGATTCCCCATATTCCCCCTTTGGGAGGTCCCAGGGTGACTCTCTCTCTGCATCGCGGCGGGCCTGTTCCTTTGGGGCTCCTCCCTGCCACCCCCTGACCGGCTCTTTACAAACTCATCGGCCAGCTGCCCGGCGTGTCGCGGGTTCTCTGGCTTTCTGTCCACCAACCACAGCCTCAGGTCGGATGGGCACCGCTCATACAGTTGCTCCAGTACCAGCAGTTTAATCAGGTCCTCCTTCGTCTGGGCCCCACCAGCCCACTTGCTGGCGTATCTTTCCATGCGGACGGCTAGTTGCAGATATGAGATCTCAGGGGTTTTATCTTGACTCCGGAACCTTCCCCGGTACATCTCAGGAGTCAGCCCAAACTCTCGTAGCAGGGCCTTTTTGAATAGTTCGTAGTCCCCTTTCTCTGCCTCTCCCACTTGGCGGTACAATGCCACGGATTTGGGGTCCAGTAAGGGGGTAAGGACCCGGAGTCTGTCCGCGGGATCCACCCGGTGCAGCTCGCAGGCCGTCTCAAAGGCCTCCAGGAAGTCATCCATGTCCTCCCCCTCCTTGTATGGGGCCATGATGCACTTATCAAAGCTCCGTGCAGTCCTGGGTCCCCCCTCACTCACCGCAGCCGGGGGTTCGCTGCCCTTCAATCTCGCCAGTTCCAGGTCATGCTGACGCTGTCTCTCTTCATGCTGTCTCTGTCTCTCATTCTCCTCCCGTTCCTGCTGACGCTGTCTCTCTTCACGCTGATGCTGTCTCTCTTCATGCTGTCTCTGTTGTTCACGATCCTCCAGCTCTCTCAGTTTTAGCTCTTTCTCCCATTCCAGCCAATTCCGCTCCCCGGATGCCGAACGTCGCCGGGAGGATCCTCTGCTGGCCGGCGAGCTTCGCCGGGAGGGTCCCCTGCTGGCCGGGGGGGTCACGGCGCCCTCGGTATTTGCTGGGCTCCTCCCCCCCCTTCCCCTAGGCATAGGAAGGAGGGGTCTCGGGAAGCCCTCAGCAGCCGGCTGACCACTCCCAGCTGGGACAGACACTGGTGCCTGCGCTGCATTTGCCAGGCTGCTTCCCTGAGACACAGGGATCAGTTCATTCGCGCGATCGTCCGCCTCCAGCTGGGCAATGAGCTGTTCTTTGGTGAGCCTCCCAATGCGCAGCCCCCTCTGCTTGCACAGCTCCACCAGGTCGCTCTTAAGCCGCTTGGCATACATCTTCCTGCTGGCCACTCACCGGCCTGTGTGCTCACAGCTCCCCACAGTTCCCAGGGGGCCCCCTAGTGTGCCAGCCCTTCTCGAGGTCACCGCCTCTCTGCCAGGGTCGAGCTGCAGACTCCTCCGCCCCTGGGACCACTCGCTGCGATCCCCCCGGGGGACCCTGTTACTGCAAAAGTCCTTCTCGCTGGTCACACACTCCCAGGGGTAATAACCGTCTCTCTCCCACTCTTCAGCCGGCCTGGTCCCCATCAATCCCCCTTCGTTTTACTGCTCCCCAGTCACTTACGGCAGGAAGCGCCGTCCACGGGGTGCAGTAGATCCCACCGCTGCCACCAGTTGTCACGGAGTATTGGGGGACTCAGGGCCCTGCACCCCCGGCTCCCTGCGATTCACCATGACTCTCAGCCAGCCAGTAAAGCAGAAGGTTTATTTGGATGACAGGAATACAGTCCAAGACAGGTCTTGCAGGCACAGACAACAGGACCCCCTCAGTTAAGTCCAGCTTGGGGTCCCAGGGCATTCCAGCCCACCCCCCTTTGGGGGGTCGGAGCCATTTCTCCCTCCCAGCCATCTCTCCAGCTCGCTTCCAGCACTCTGCCTTCAGCGACCCCTCCCACAGCCTTTGTTCAGTTTCCCGGGCCCCGGAGTCACCTGACCTCCAATCCCCTCCTGGGTTCTCATGTTACAAGCTCAGGTATGTTCCCTCGGGCAGACTCCCATCCCCCGATGCAGACCATCCTAGTCACACTCCCCTGTCAGCATTCCCACACCCCAGCAAGAACAGTCCCAGTTCGTCACACCCCCTCCCCTGGCCGGGAGCACAGGGAGCCTTCCCCCAGGGCTGGGGGTTTTGCTCCCTGTTTTGGAGCCAGGGAGTGGCCCCCGTGGCCAGTTGGGTCTAGAGACAGGCAAGGTGCTGCTGTCGTGAGCCACAGCTGCTGTAACATGGCTTCACTAGGGCTGGGTTGTGGAACTGAGTTCCCCCAGTTCCTTCATTGACACCCCCCCCCCTTTCAACCTGTGCCAAAGTGCGAATGTTCTTAACGTGTCTGAATAGCGTGTGCCTCAGTTTCCCCAGTGTTGCTCCAGTATTGCGGGGGTGGGATTGGTGCAGCGGCCTCTGCAGGGCAGGAATGACCCCGCCAGGCTGCCCGGGCACAGAGACCGGCCGGCCGACAGTGCAGCCTGGTGACCGAGGGACGAGCCGTCCCCCGCAAGGAGCCAGCCGCGGTGCTGGCGAAGAAGGCGAGAGGTGGAGGCCAGGTGACCAGTTTGCCTGGGAAGGAGGCAAAGGCCGGAGGGGGGCAGCGGGTTCTGAGTGAGGTTGGGCTGCGGGAAGGGAGTCAGGCTCCATTTTGGGGACTTGGGGGAGCCCTGGGCTCGGACTTTCCTGCAGGTCCCTGTGCTCACAAGCTCTGTTCTCTGCTGGGCTCCCCCGACTCCTAACCCGCCGGGGTCACTCGCTGGCTGGGAGTTGCTGCTGGCTGGGGGGGCAAGGCCCTTTGGGGGGGGTGAGGCTCCCCAGGGGTCCCAGCCCGAGGGCCAAACGCTCCAAGGTCAGACCCTGGACGCTCCTGGCCCTGGTGGGAGCCCTGCAGGGAGATGCTGCCCCAGAGCCCTGCCTGGCTTCATCCGGAGCCGTGCCAGAGCCCCCAGCCTGGGACCCTGGGATGCAACCATCTCCGTTAGCCGGCTGGGAGCTTGCCGATGCTCTGGGGGCTGTCACTCCGTCCCTTGCAGGGCGCGCTCGGTGCGTTAGCGAATGGCCGGCAGTGTCGGCCTGAGCGAATTAACTCTTCACCAGCAGGCTACGGGCACTCCTGGCGCTACAGGGGCAGAAACCTCGGTGCTCGGCCACTTGCCGATACAGCCTCCCAGCTGCCATTGTTAACCTAACTCATTGGCCGCAGGCCTAGCTGAGATCCGCGCCCCATGGGGCCGGGCACTGCACGGACGTGCAGGGAGAGGCCGTGCCCCGGAGACCTTGCAACGGCGCATCCTCCCCTCGACCCGGCTGCGTCTATGCCGGGGGCAGGTTGGTCTAGCGACGGTGTGGGGGCGGGTGGATTTTCTGTGCTCCGCAGCGTCGCAGCTGCTCCACGCGCAGCCGAGCCGGGTAAATGACAGGGCGGGATGTGGAGGCTGGGGGCAGGGGGTGCGGTGGGGGTCTGGTGTTTTGTCTGCCGGCCAGTTCAGTCTCTGGCTGTCACCTGGACTCAGACAGACGCCCTCAGCTCCGGCTGCGAGGAGCCCTGACGTGCCGCCCAGGCTGTGTCTGCCGGGTTATTCCTGCGGTGACGGACGTCCCTGGTGTAGATCTGCCCCGGGGAACCGGGGGGCTACTCAGGCAGACCAGGGCTTTCCAGAGCCTGCTCCTGCGCGACCAGAGGAGTGGCCAGCAGGCGCGGCGAGCGGGACTTTTGAGAGGCAGTTCAGAGGGGAGTGTGTGGGGGCTCGGGCCACTTCCCATTCCTTAAACTTAAAGCCCAAACCCCCCCCGCTAAAATAAAAGAACAACAAAGGGCCGAGCTGCAGGCAGAAGCCTAGCAGCGGAGTGGGGGCTGCAGTTTATTGCACCCAATGCAGCATGGCTGATGACCTGCGGGGGGCGGGTTTGTGCATTCGGTGCAAGGAGCTCCTGGCCCTCAGCGAGCGCGTCCGGGCTCTGGAGACCAGAGGGGCAGAGCTGAGGGAGACCGAGACGTACAGAGATACGACTTTCTGGGACACGGTAGAACGGTCCCACCCCCGGTCTGGCAGCCTCTGAGCTGTTGGGGAGGATGAAAGTCTCGGGGAAGGAGAACATCCAACTGAAACGGGGGAAACGATCCCACAGTTGGGACCCAGCTGATGATGTGATATCCTCTCGCACTGAGGTTACCTGTCCAGGGAGGGGACTCCAGTCATTAGGAAAAGGCAGGTGTTAGTAATGGGCGATTCGATCATTAGAAACATAGAGAGCTGGGTCTGTGATGATCGGGAGAACCGCATGGTGACTTGCCTGCCTGGTGCGAAGGTTGCGGATCTCTCAAGACAGCTGGATAGACATGTGTAGTGCTGGGGAAGAGCTGGTGGTCGTGGTACATGTAGGTACCAGTGACATAGGGAGGGATAGGAGAGAGAACCTGGAGGCCAAATTTAGGCTGCTCGGGAAGAGGTTGAAGTCCAGGACCTCCATGGCTGCATTCTCTGAGATGCTCCCAGTCCCACGTGCAGGGCCAAGTAGCCAGACAGAACTGCAGGTCTCAATGCATGGATGAGATGATGGGGTGTGTGTGTGTGTGGGGGGGAGGTTTAGATTTATTAGGAACTGGGGAAACTTTTGGGAAAGGGGGAGTCTACCCAGGAAGGATGGGCTCCACCTGAACCAGATTGGAACCAGATTGCTGGCACTTAACATTAAAAAGGTCGTTGAGCAGTTTTTAAACTAAGGACTGTGGGAAAGCTGGCAGGTGCGGAGGAGCACATGGTTCGGACAGCGCCATCCCTTCGGGGAGGATCTATTCATGGAGATTCTCTATGTCCTGGTGAGGACCAGAGGATGGAAAATGATCAAATACAGGCAGGGTCTGATCAGAAACAATCCAATAAAAAAGAGTCCCATTCAATTACAGTGGGCGATGGCACACAGCTAAAAGGAGACGAGTTTTTAAAGAATACTAGAAGTCTAAGCAATACGATGGGTGAACTAGAGTGCGTCGTATTCAATGAGGATTTCGATGTAACAGGCATCACAGACACTTAGTGGAATGAGGCTAATCAATGGGACTGTGTAATACCAGGGTGCAAAATCTGTCGGAAGGACAGACCAGGTCGTGCTGGGGGGGGGGGGGGGCACTAGATGTGAAAGAAAGCGTGGAGTAAAACTTTTAAATGAACCAAACTGTACCAGAGAATCTCTGGATAGTAATTCCATGCTCGGATAATAAGAATATAGCAGGAGGGATATATAACCAACCACCTGGCCAGGATGGTGATAGTGACTGTGAAATGCTTAGAGAGATTTGAGAGGCTATAAAAATAAAAAACCCAATAATAATGGGCGATTTCAACTATCCCCATATCGACTGGGTACATGTCACCTCAGGACGGGATGCAGAGATAAAGTTTCTTGACACCGTAAATGACTGGTCTTGGAGCAGCTGGTCCTGGAACCCACCAGAGAAGAGGCAATTCCTGATTTAGTCCTAAGTGGAGCACAGTATCTGGGCCAAGAGGTGACTACAGCTGGACCGTATGGTAATAGCGACAACAATATAATTCAAATGAAGATCCCTGTGGTGGGGAAAACACCCTAGTGGCCCAGCACTGGAGCATTTCATTTCCGAAAGGGGAACTACACAAAAACAAGGTCAGTGAAACAGGAATGAAAAGGTCCAGCGCCAAACGTGAAATCTCTGCAAGCTGCGTGGGAACTTTTTAAAGACGACCTTCCCCGGGCTTCCTCGGAGGGACGCTGGGCCGAGCCAGTGCCTGAGCGGGAGAGAATCCAGACCCTCCGGAGCTGCGAACAGGGGACCAACGGTCCCTCTAGCCCAGTGGATCTCAAATGTTTGTTCTGGTGACCCCGTTCACACTGCAAGTCTGAGTGTGACCCCCCCCATCAATTAAAAACACTTGTTTATGTATTTAACAGCATTATAAACGCTGGAGGCAAAGCGGGGTTTGGGGTGGAGGCTGACAGCTCGTGCCCCGGGGGAGGTCTAGGTTGGATATTAGGAAACACTATTTCACTAGGAGGGTGGTGAAGCACTGGAATGCGTTACCTAGGGAGGTGGTGGAATCTCCTTCCTTAGAGGTTTTTAAGGCCCGGCTTGACAAAGCCCTGGCTGGGATGATTTAGTTGGGGTTGGTCCTGCTTTGAGCAGGGGGTTGGACTAGATACCTCCTGAGGTCCCTTCCAACCCTGAGATTCTCTGATTCTCTGACTCCCCTGTAAGAACCTCATGACCCCCTGAGGGGTCCCGACCCCCAGTCTGAGAAGCCCGGCGCTAGCCCGTCCCCGGGGGGATTCTGCACATCGGCGGACGCGCAGAATTCATCTGCCCCGCATCATTTTGTATTTTCCCGCAAAAAACCCATTTCAGCCCCAGCAGTGCTGCAGTTCCGCCTTTTCCCACCAGAGGCCGCTGGGGCACCAGGACAGCCCACGGCATGGACGCAGCTGGCAGTTCTGGCGCTACAGCGTCCCCTGGTGGGCAATGGGCGGAACTGCAGCACTGCTGGGGCAGAATGTATTTTCGGGGTGTGTGTGTGTGTGTGAGGGGGGGGGACATCTGTGCCTGCCCAGTGCCGGAGAATCCCCCCCTGGAGCAGAGTGCATCACAGTCCTTGCCCGCAGAGCCAGGCTAGGACAGAGTGGGGCACCCAGGGGTGCTGGGGGGTCACAGACAGGGGCTCAGGAGCTAGTGGGGGGACAGCGTTGAACCTGGGGGTGGGGGCTGCAGGGACCCATGGGGATGGGAGGTGCGGGGACCGGGGTAGACGTGCCTGACTGAATGAGAGGCTTGGGGTCAGGCAGCGTCTGCATGGGGGGGGCTCCCCAACTCCCGAACAATCCCCCCCCCAACACCTTCCAGGTTCACTCCCAGGCCCCCTCCCTCTCCCTCACCTCCTCCGTTACCCCGACTCCCCCCAGCCTTTGCCCTGCTTCTGAGCGGTGCAGGAAATACAGGTCTGTCATGTAGTGTGAATGTATTACACAAAGTTCTGGATTAAAATGCCTCGTAAGGAATCTATTTGTCAAATTTTTTTTTACCAGAATTGTTTTTTTTTTGTCTCTATTGTTACGGACAGACTTGCTGACAGATATTTTGAAATAAATGACCAAAATCATTGAAATCGGCATGATTCTATTGTGTTATTTTGACAAATAAAAAAGAATTTTGCAGAATTTTCAGATATTGGGTGCAGAATTTGTAATTTTGGGCGCAGAATTCCCCCAGCGGTACCTCTAGTCCAGCTGCTCCGGGGGAATGAACAGAACAGGGGAATTATCGAGTGACCCCCACCCCAGCCACCCACTCCCAGTGCCTGGCAGTCAGAGGCTTAGGGACACCCCGAGCAAGGGGCCGTGGCCCTGACCACCTGGGCTAGTAGCCATTGATGGACCTGTCCTCCAGGAGCTTAGAGTTTTGGCCTCTGCAGCATCCCCCAGCAGGGAGTTCCCCAGGTTGCTCCGTGGAGGGTGAAATTACATCCTCGGGCTAATCTTACACCTGCTGCCTGTTAATCCCGTCGGGTGCCCCCCAGGTCGTGGGGTCGGTGATGGGATGTTCGTGTAGTAGGTCTCCCTCTCCCGCACCGTTGTGTGAAATGCGGGCACGCTACGGCTTCTCTGCCGCTTCTCCCCCTCCCTCTGCCGTTTCTCCCCCTTCCTCCTTCGCTTCCCCCTTCCTCTGCCGCTTCTCCCCCCTTCCTCCGCCGCTTCCGCCTTCCTCTGCTGCTTCTCCCCCTTCCTCTGCCGTTTCTCCGCCTTCCTCTGCCCCTTCCTCTGCCGCTTCCCCCGCCTTCCTCCGCTGCAGGTGCTGCCCTTTGCTTTCCCGCTTCCCAACTCACCTTTCTGTGAACCTGGGCCTATGCCAACCGCCCTCCCTGTGCCCCTCCCCTTCCCTAGAGGCGGCACCTGGCTCTCCCAGTGCTCTGGGCTGAAGTCCTGTTCCCCTTGGGATGCCCCAGTCCCACCAGCTGGCAGAATGTGCCCCTGCCCCCCGTCTTTCCCTCTGGGGCCTGTGAACGGCTCCTGTGCTGGACTGTCGTTGGGGCACCCCGCAGGAGGGGCTGTGGGGCCCTTGGGCAGGTGGGGGCTAGCTGCAGAGGGGAGATACCAGGCGGGAAGGAAGAGGAGGGGGTGGGGGGCAGCGGGCGCTCAGCAGGGTTGATTTTGCCCCAGCAGCAGTGCAGAGGAAAGGTCTTGTTCGGGGCGGGGGGGTGGGGTGTTAAAACGCCAGGTGAGGTGTGAGGTCTGGGGCTGGAATGGGCTCCCGGCCTCCATGAGCTCTGGGGGTGGGGGGACAAGGCGCCACATCCCCCAGGATACGACAGGCTGCGACCCACGGGGGGCGGCCAGCCCAGCTCAGTGCCTGGGGCTGCGCCGACGCACTGCAGAGTTCGGGGCTTGGCTCGGAGACCTTCGCTCCCTGCGTAGGGACGGACGGACTGGGATCACGGCGCCCCGGAGCGTGTCCTGGGCTCAGCTGAACCGGGAGCGCCTCGCTCGGCGGCAGGGCTTTGAACCCTCGAATCGTCCTCGGGGCTCTGCTCCGACCCCTCCCCGACTGACTGTGCACCCCAGAGCCGGACCCAGGGCCCAGCAGTGGTGCCCCTGGCTAGCGCCAGAGGGAAAAGCCCTCCCCTTCCCACTGCAGACCGCCCCCCCGTTTGTACAGCCTGGGATGTCGTTTGCCCGTCGGGCCCAGCAGCGCGCTGGGAGCTCCCGGGCAGCTGCTGATCCGCTGGGGCCCCCAAATCTCGGGCAGGGGCAGCGGGTCACTGGCTGGGTCCCGCCGGGTTCTTCTCCCAGTCCTGGCCCTTGGGCGGTGATTTCTGCCGCCGCTTTCATGGGACAGGGGCCTCTGTCCTGGGGCATTCGGCTCTCGCCTGCTGCCACAGAGGCCGCGGCCCCGTTGCATTCGGCTGGGGACCGAGTTCCCCTCGGGCGCTCCTGGGATTTGCCCTCCGGCACCTGGCTCCATGCTACCCTTGCCCGGCTGCTCGACGCGCCAGAGCCCAGGGGCCTTGTCTCCCTCCTGGCCCCACCAAGCCCCCGCCCGTTCGTCCGGCAGGACCCAGCCAGGCGGCGGCTGCAGAAAGGGGCCCCTGGGTGCAGGGTGAGGAATCAAGCACCTGCCCTAGGGCCTGGAGCCACCTAACGAGTTCTGCCGGCCCGGGTGGCGTGGGAGCTCGGGGCTGGCGCAGAGATGCCGCCCACGGGAACAGGCCGGGACTTGGTGCCTCGTTCGCTGTCTCGAGCGGCCGTGGGAACGTGGCCTTTGCAACCGCCTGCGGGCCGTGCCTCTGCTCCTGCCCCTGCCACCAACCGCGGCCCGTTCACCAGGGACGAGCCCGGCCGGGGGCTGCCTCCAGCCGGGACCAGATCTGTGCTGGGGCGACACCCGCGCCAGGTGCGGGGGCTGCCGTGGCTGTGATGGTCCCACCCCCAGCTTGGAGCTGCGCTTGGCCTGCTGAAGGGCGTGGGAGACTTTTTTGGTGGGGGTTGGGGGAGATCAGAGATGCCTCAGTGCCCCCGGTAGGCGGGCACTCGGCCTGATCCTCACTCGCTTAGGTCCCAGGCTTGGAACTGGGCCAGGGGGGCAGGGCAAAAAGGTGGCTTCGGGTCCCCTGGCTTCACTGCCCGGCCCCTGGGACAAATGAGAGCAACCTCAATTTACGCTGTGCTTCCCCTGGGCCCTGCGGTCACCGCCCCGATCCGCCCCTATGGGCCCTGGGGGGCAGGGAATAGCCAGAGTGCAGTGTGCTTGGCACAAGGCGGCCCTGAGCTCAGCATGGGGGTCTGGGCAGCACCTGGGGTTCTCTCTCTGGCTCTACGAAATGAGTGGGGTCTAGTGGTTAGAGCAGGGGGGCTGAGAGCCAGGACTCCTGGGTTCTCTCTCTGGCTCTACAAAATGAGTGGGGTCTAGTGGTTAGAGCAGGGGGGCTGAGAGCCAGGACTCCTGGGTTCTCACCCCAGATCTGCTGCTGCCTCGCTACTTGACCTGAGCCCTCTTTGTGCCTCAGTTTCTCCTCTTCACATACTCGTGCCAATGACCCTCCCCCCTTGTCTGGAGAAGCCCCTGGGTCCCCCCCGCCCCCTGCTCTGGCTTTGAGGAGCCCCTTTCGCTTTCCCCCTGGGAGGCAGAATAGCCCCCCTCAATCCAGCGGTGGGGGGCGACCTGCCAGCCAATCCCTGCCCTTTGCTGTGGTGGGGGGGGCGACCTGTCCCTTTAAATCTCCGCCCGCCCCACTCCCGCATGCGACTTGTAAACACGCGGCCGCCGCTCCCGGGGCCCCGCCCGGCTGCCATTGGCCCGGCCCCTCGCATCTCATTAGCATCTCATTAGCATCCGTTCCGGCTGGAGCGGCCCCAGTGCAGGTGCAGCGGGAGCGATGGGGCCGGCGCGGTGGGGCCGGGGCCGGGCGATGCTGGCGGCGCTGGGGCTGCTCTGGGCGGCTGGGCGAGGTAGGATCCGGGGGGGTTCGGGGGGGGCTGTGGGGCTGGGCAGTGGGGCGCACCCCCCCCGGCCCTGCCAGGTGCGCGGCTCTCCTGCCCCCCAGCTCCGGGGGGGGCCTTGCAGCGGTGCGCGCTGGGCGGGGGGGCCGGCAGCCGCGGGATTTGAGGGGGGCTCTTGGCTCAGCCCCCCCCCCCAGGTCTGCGTTGTGCGGGGCCCTAGGACGTTTGCTGCGGCGGAGGGCGGGGGGGGGGGAGAGAACAATGCCCCCCCCGCGCCTGCCATTCTGCAGCGGTGCCGCCTCTGGGCTTTGTTAGATCCCCCCCCCTTCAAATGATCCTTCGTGCCCCCCCCGGGGCGGGTCTGTGGGATTGCCCCCCCCCCGCCGCCTGGCTTAGCATGCGGATCCCATAGCAACCCTGCCCGCCCCCCCTTCCTGACAGTGCCCCCCCTGCACCCATGTATCGCGTCCCCCGTGCACCCCACTTCATTCCAGCATCTACCTGCACCCCTGTATTCATCCCTGTGCCCCCACTTCATTCCAGCACCCCCTGCACCCCTGTATTCATCCCTGTGCCCCCCACTTCATTCCAGCATCCCCCCTGTATTCATCCCTATGCCCCCACTTCATTCCAGCATCTCCCTGCACCTCTGTATTCATCCCTGTGCCCCCCACTTCATTCCAGCATCCCCCCTGTATTCATCCCTATGCCCCCACTTCATTCCAGCATCCCCTGTGCACCCCTGTATTCATCCCTATGCCCCCACTTCATTCCAGCATCTCCCTGCACCCCTGTATCTCATCCCCCATGCACCCCACTTCATTCCAAAACCCCTGTGCACCCCTGTATTCATCCCTGTGGCCCCCACTTCATTCCAGCATCCCACATGCACCCTCTGCATTGCATCCCCCATGCACCCCCCTTTTTTGCATGCTGTGCACCCCACTTCAGTCCAGCACCTCCCCCCACTGTAGGGTGACCAGACAGCAAGTGTGAAAACTCGGGACAGGGGTGGGGGGTAATAGGAGCCTATATAAGACAAAGACCCAAACATCGGGACTGTCCCTATAAAATTGGGACATCTGGTCACCCTACCCCGCTGCTCCGGCCTCGGCCCGTCCCTTGTATTTCTGCGCCCAGACTGTCAATTCCGGCTTGTGCCCGTCTCGCTGCTGGGGGGGGGGGGTCCTGACCAGGTGCTGCATCCGCCCCCCCCCCCCCGCTCCCCTTCCTCTCTCCTGTTCTGTTCCTGCTGCCGTGGGCGCGGGAACTGGCCAGCGATTTGTCCCTGGGTCCTGTGGGGGTCGGGTCGGGGAGCAGGAGCTGGGGTCGGGGAGCTGGGGCTGGGCTGGGTTGGGGAGCTGGAGCCGGGGAGCCGGGGTCGGGGAGCCGGGCAGCCCAAGCTCTAGGTGTCGGGTTATTTTCATACATGATTAACGGGGACGCTGAAAAGAAAAAGCGGGAGGAAAATGGCGTTTCTCCCCCTTTCCCCCCCCCCAATCCCGCTGGCTGCAGATTTCCTGCCTTTGTTCTCCCGGCCCAGCACTGGGCACCAGACGCAGCTCCTGGCAGGGCCCAGCCCCCCGGCCGTGGGCACCGGCTCCGGCTTTACCCCGGCCCCCTGCCTGGCTTCCCCAGCCCGCTGTGGCATTTCGGTGCCCTCTGGCCTAGGCCTCGCCATGCCCCCTGCAGCCACCGTCCCAGCGCTGGGGGGGTGTATCCCTCCCCCCGCCCCTGCATGGCGGATTGTCTCCTGCCCCCCTGCCCCATTGCAGCTGTGGGGCAGCTCCAGGATGGAGAGTGGGGGGGCTAGCGATTAGGGGGATCATCTTTGCCTTCTTCCCGGCGCGGCCTTGGGCCGAACCGGGGGGAAGTGGGACCCAAGTGTCCGGGTCCGGCTCCCCCGACACCTCCCTCCCCCGGATTGTGTCAGCTGGAGCTGGGAGCCCCAGCCTAGGAGGATGGGGGGCTCTGATCCCCGCCCTTGTGTGGGACACTCTGATTATGTGAAGCCATAAATTGCTCCCTACGGGCTGGGAATTTCCAAGATCTGGTTTCGCTTTGGGAGGGGAAAACCGGGGGGAAAAGTTACTCCGGGGTCAGCCCTGTGGCCTGGGGGGCTGGGCTCAGAGGAGAAACCCCCCCCCCCCCCGGGAGTTTGCAAGATACCGGATTCGGGGGGGTCCTGGCGGGCCAGAAGGGCGTTTGAAAGACGCAGCCTCCCCCAGCGGCATGTGGAGATATGAGGAGCGGGCGGCCTGCGACACAGTGATATGGGGGGGAGGTGGGGGACGTATCTTGCCGAGCCAGGCGTCGGTTTGGGGTCAGCGAGGGGGGGTGGCCCCCGCACCTAGCACAGGCTGCCTACCTCCGCGCGGTGCTGGGCAGGGTTTGGGGTGCTGGGATCCCTGCTTGGATCCCCATGAGGTGTCAGGGGCCGTGGGGGGGGTCTCTGAAGGGCTGGGGCCTGGGTCTCCCCTTGGGTGTCCCAGCCCTGGCAGCCGGGGGGGCGGAGCTGGAGCCTGGTGAGGTTCCTGCCCCTGCACTGTGGGGCTCTGGTAGGGCTGGCAGGTGCCAGGGGCCACCCCCCTTCACAGGTGCCGCCCAGACCCACAGGGAGAGAGAGACAGCCCCTGCCCTCAAAGGGGGGCGGGGCATGTCACACAGCTGGTCAGTGGCAGAGAAGGAACTCAGGAGTCCTAGCTCCCAGCCCCCCCCCTGCTCTAACCACCAGCCCCCACTCCCTCCTAGGGCCGGGGAGAGAACCCAGGCGTCCTGGCTCCCAGCCCCCCCTGCTCTGTTGCTGTGAATTATCACATCCCCCTCTTTCCATGGCTGGGGGCTGCCCATCTCTGCCCTGGGAGGGGGCTGGGGGGGCCCAGGGCATGGTGGGACTGGCAGCGTTTGGGAAAGGGGCGACGTGGCCCTTGTCACGGGTGGGGGCAGTGGGAGCCCGGGGGAGCCAGGTGCCTGGTTCTGGCTAATGGTCAGAGTGGGGGTGGGGAGGGCTGGGAGCCAGGACTCCTGGGTTCTCTCCCAGGTCTGTGGTATGAGCTTCGGGGTCCTTCTGACAGATTTTTTTCCCCCTGCTCCCCCTTCCTTACTTACTGGAGGTGCTCTGGGACCCTCCCTTGGCAGGTTTGGGGGGCCAGCACCCTATTTTCTGCCCCTGCCCCCTGCTTGGCCGCCCCATAGCTGGGGACAAGCCTAGTAACAGGGCCCAGGCAGGAGAGTGGATGGGGGGTTGCAGCAGCCCTGGGGTGTCTGGGGGCGCCTGCCGCCCCCCCCCCCCGCAGCACGGCTCTCCCTTTGTATCCGCTTTAATGGTCACTTGGAAACCTGCACTGGGAAGCGGGGGCTAGCGGTTATAGCGGGGGGGGGGGGTCTGGAGCCAGGACTCCTGTGTTCTCTCCCTGACTGGGCCCGTTTCCCCCCACCCCCCCAGTGTTACCCCGAGTGAATCCGGTGTTAGCCGTGGTCTGGCAGCCTGGCTGGCCCTTGGTCCCTGCCGCGGGGTCCCAACGCTTGGCCGCCTGCTCCCTGCTCCCCAGCAGCCGGACGCCCCCCCGCCTGCACCCCGGAAAGGGGGCTCCAGGTGCAGACAGGAGCGTCTCCCCGCGCGGAGGGCACGAATCCCCCCCTCAGTGCCGGAAATCTGAGTTCCTCCTCCAGCCCCTGTAGGGGGCGGCTCCTGGCAGGGGGTGCTGTGGGGAGTGGGGGTGCTGGCTGTGGGGGGAGGCTGTGGGGATACTATGGGGGGCAGGGGGCTGGCTATGGGGGGGGCGCTCGCTGTGGGGGGCGGGGCGCTGGTTCTGAGGGGCAGGGCACTGGCTCTGCGGGGCGCTCACTGTGGGGGGCAGGGGGTTGGCTATGGGGGGGTGCTCGCTGTGGGGGGCAGGGCGCTGGTTCTGAGGGGTGGGGCCCCTATGATGTTCATCGGGAGCCTTGCCCGCTGGCAGCTCCTGGCGCGTGGGGCCAGCTCGTCCCAATTATCTCCCGTCATGAAATCGTCTCTGGGCCAGTACCCGGCCAACACGTGCCGGCCCCACACCTAGGCTGCCCCCCAGCGCCGGCTCCCAGCCCCTGGCAGCCTCTCCCTGGGAACTGGGCTGGAAGAGACGCTCGCTCAGCCTGTCAGCGCCTGGGGGGGCAGGTCCAGCGAGCTCCTAAACGTCTGCCACCTTCGGGGGGTTGGGACACGGCCCCTCTGGGGTGGGGTGGGGGGGCTGGTTATACCGGGACCCCTCGCTCGGCGCAGGACGCAGCCCCTGTGGGGTGGGGGGGCTGGATCCATGGGGACCCCTCGCCCGGCGCTGGGACACGGCCCCTCTGGGGCAGGGCGGGGGGGCTGTTTCGAAGGGGATATTGTATCTATGAAAACCACCTAACCCCTGGGATGACACTGAGATGGCTGCTTAGAGCAGGTGGAGCTGGGAGCCAGGACTCCTGGGTTCTCCCCTTGGGGTTCCCTGGACTGGTCCGTGCGTCAGTTTCCCCCAGGGGGCTGTGCCAGGAGGAGACGGCCCGTGGAGGCCGTGGGGCTGACAGGCGGCTCTGTGCCCCACACAGCAGGGCCCTTATCCCCGCCAGGCAGCAGAGAAAAGGCCATTGTCACCCCGTGGCGCCAGCTCCCCCGGGCACTAGCCCCTCCCCCAGGCCGTGCCCATCCCCTCGTTATGGCAACCGGCCCCCCCACTAGCCTAAGCCTTCATTCCCCAAACTCTCAAACCCCTGCTCTAACCACCAGCCCCGATTCCCCTCCCAGAGCCGGGGAGAGAACCCAGGAGTCCTGGTCTGACCCACTAGGCCCCACTCCCCTCCCAGAGCTAGCAGGGGGCTGTGGGTCTGGATTGAGCAGGGGTGGTGGGAGCACACCCTGGTTTTGTGTGGCTGCCTTGGCCCATGTGTGTGTGTGTGGGGCAGCCTGAGCTGGAGTTAGGGACCCAGGTGTCCAGGGGACAGAGGGGCAAGGAGGGGTCTGAATGGGAGCGCAGCAGCCTGATCCAGACCGAGGGACCCAGGCGTCCGGGCTGGGGGTGGGGTGCCAGGAGCTCGCTGGCAAGGGAACAAAGGCCCCTTGTCCGTTCCCAGCTTGGCGGTACCGTGGGCAGTGGCGGGCGCTCTTGGCTTGGCAGGAATGTGTGGGTCAGGGCCGCACCCATGGGGGGGGGGGTGCCAGCATCCCCCCCCAATGTCCTCCAAGGAATATGCCCCAGAGGGGGGCTGACACCCCTGGGCCCCAGACCTCCATATGGGCCCATGTGGGGTGGCTGGTCACTGTTTCCCCTTCCCCCCGGGGTTGCTGGGGCACCAGGGCTGGATGGGGTCCAACAGCCTGGACCTGTTGCCAGAGCCGGGGGGCTGGGAGCCAGGACTCCTGGGTTCTCTCCCCGGCTCTGGGAAGGGAGTGGGGTCTAGTGATTAGAGCGGGGGGGGGGGGCTGAGAGCCAGGACTCCTGGGTTCTATTCCTGCTATTGCCTCACTCCATGAGCTTAGCGCCATGTGCCTCAGTTTCCCCACCCAGGGGGCAGTGCTAGGCAGTGGCTGGAGGTGGATGGATGGAGGCAGCTCTGTGGGGGGTTTCACTGGCCCCGGGAGGGTTCGGCGTCCTGGGTCACGAGGGCCGAACTGAGCCTCTCCCACCCAGGGGAAGGGGGGGCTGGGAGCCCAGGCAGTTCCTCTCTCTCCTTGTGGGGAAGGGGGTCGAGCTGGCAGAAAAATGGGCCCCATTGTTGGCACTGGCGGAGGGGGGGCGCGGCCCAAAATATGCCAGGAATCCAGTGCTGCGTCCCCTGGATGGCTAGGCCAGCAGCGCGGAGTTAACCCGGGGCAGGGGGAGCCCAGGGCTGGACTAGCAGGGCTGCGGGTCGGGTCGGGAGTGAGGGGCACTGGCCGAGCTGAGGGGGGCTGCGGGTCGGGAGTGAGGGGCACCGGCGGAGCTGCGGGGGGGGGGGGGGGGGCTACGGGTTAGGAGTGAGGGGCACTGGCAGAGCTGGGGCGGGGGGGCTGCGGGTTGGGAGTGAGGGGCACCGGTGGAGCTGGGGGGGGCTGCGGTTCGGGAGTGAGGGGTACTGGCGGAGCTGGGGGGGGGCTGTGGGTCGGGAGTGAGGGGCACCGGCGGAGCTGGGGCGGGGGGGCTGCGGGTCGGGAGTGAGGGGCACCGGCCGAGCTGGGGGGGACTGGTGACCTTGGTGGCGCGAGTGACCTTGACAGTCACAGCTGGCTGTGCCGCGGTCGCTGTGGAGACCCTGCCGGAGGTGGGAGGGGGGCTGGGGAAGGAGCTGACACAGCAATAAACCGCCCCCCTCCACACACCAGGGAGTCCTACAGTCTTGGTGCTTAGCAACGGGCGATGGGGGTGTTGCCACGGCAACCCCGGCTGGGATGGTGAGGAGACAGCTGCATGGGGGGGCCCAGCTCTGCTGGTCCGGACCCGCCCAGTAGGGGGGTGCGGGGGGAGGGGCTTGCTGGGGGGATCCCGCGGGGGGACGGGGGGGAGTGAACTACGGCCCCAGGGGTACCCCGCTCTGGCCACCAGGCCTTGCTCCCCTCCCAGAGCCAGGGGAGAACCCAGGAGTCCCTGGCTGCAGCCCCCCAGTAACAGCTGGCATTTGCAGGGGCCATGTCCCCTCCTGTGGGGCTCCAGCCCCGCTGTGGGGTCGAAGGGGCCGGAGGGGGGCCTGTGCCCCAGAGGGGAAAGGCCCCGGGTGTGTTCAGCGGGACGTGCAACCGTTGGTGGCTGGAATATCAATGCGTTGCTGGCGTGGGCCGGGGGGTGGGTGTTTCCACGCTCTGTGTGTCCTTCTGGTCGGAGCCCAGGACTGGGCTGGCGCGGTGAGGGGCACCCCCAGGCCTCGGGGGGGGGGGGGGAGTGGACGCGCGTTATGGGGCTGAGATCCCGGGCTCCCTGCGTTGTGTCGCCTTCGTTCCTCCGGGTCCAGCTCTTCCCACCCCCGCCGGGTCGTGGTTTCTGTTTGCCGGACTCTGTCCCCCCCCCCCCCCCCGCCGTGACCCCCCTGCCTGCAGCCCCCCCACCTCTCCCTCCCTCGCATCGTTCCCATCTGCTGCCCCTTGGCTCCGGCCCGAGTGAGGCCGTGACCCCCGCGGGACCCCCGCCCGGAGTGTGGGAGTGAATGAACGAACGAGCGACGATTTCTCCATTCAGCCTTCCTGCTCCCCCCCGCCCTACCCCCCATTGCCCCTTCGCCTGCCCCCTTCCTGACATTCCCCCTTCTCCCTTTCTCCTCTGTCTTGTTCCGCAGCCTGCACCCCCTTTTTCTGCTCTGGCGTCTCCTCTGGCCCGTCTTCACCTGCCCGCTTCCCCCCCACGAGCCAGCCCCTGGGCCAGCCCCCCAATTACCCCCATCCCACTGCCCCCCATGAGCCAGCCCCTGTGCCAGCCTCCCCAATTACCCCCTATCTCACTGGCCCCCGTGAGCCAGCCCCATCCCAACCCTCCTCCAATTACCCCCCACCCCACTGCCCCCCACAAACCAGCCCCATGCAGGTCCCTCCAATTACCCGCTATCCCACTGGCCCCCGGTGAGCCAGCCCCATCCCACCCTCCTCCAATTACCCCCCACCCCACTGCCCCCCACAAACCAGCCCCATGCAGGTCCCTCAATTACCCGCTATCCCACTGGCCCCCGGTGAGCCAGCCCCATCCTAACCCCCACTCCAATTACCCCCCACTCCACTGCCCCCCACAAACCAGCCCCATGCAGGTCCCTCCAATTACCCCGCTATCCCACTGGCCCCCGGTGAGCCGCCCCATCCCAACCCTCCTCCAATTACCCCCCACCCCACTGCCCCCCACAAACCAGCCCCATGCAGGTCCCTCCAATTACCCGCTATCCCACTGGCCCCCGGTGAGCCAGCCCCATCCCAACCCTCCTCCAATTACCCCCACCCCACTGCCCCCCACAAACCAGCCCCATGCAGGCCCTCCAATTACCCGCTATCCCACTGGCCCCGGTGAGCCGCCCCATCCCAACCCTCCTCCAATTACCCCCCACCCCACTGCCCCCCACAAACCAGCCCCATGCAGGTCCCTCCAATTACCCCCCACCCCACTGCCCCCCCTGTGCCAGCCCCTGTGCCAGCCCCTCCTTGCCCCCCACCCCATGCCCCCCACCCCAAGCTTGGCCTCCGTCACCCCCTCCTGTCAGGGGCCGAGGGGTGTTAGCCTGTGGGGGGAGGGGCCATGTGGGTCCCAGGCCCCAGTTCTCTGCCCCCCCCCAATCTCCAGCCCCCCCATCTCCGCCTCTCAGCCAAGTATTTAAGGACTCGGATATGCAAATCGCGGTGGCCGGCTGCCATGGCAACGCCTGATTAGCTGGAGCTGAATGGAGCCCTGGGGGTGGGGATGAGGCGGGTGATGCTGCCAGCGCCCCCTGGAGGGCGTGAAGGGAACTGCCCCTGGTCCCCCTGACGCCCCCTCCCAGGCAGCCTCGGGCGTGTGGGGAGGATTGGGGGGATCCCGGCTAGGGGGGGGTACAGCCCAGAACACTCTCTGGACAGGGCCCCTCCCCAGCCTGGGGGTTACCCACAATCCTTCACTGCTGCCGGCACTGGGGGGGTTGCAGTTTGGTGGGAGGGGCTGGGGGGGGTCTAGGTCCATGGGGTGTGATTATCTGGGGGGTTCTCTCCCATCCCCCCCACTGCCATCACCGCCCCTCCCCTGGCCTTTCGCCCCCCCCCCCACCGCTCTGCCCAGACCCCCCCAGCTCAATCTCCCACCGACTGCACCAGCTGATCAGAGCCGTTCCCATGACAACCCATTGTGATGTCAAAGGAGGAGGAGACAAAACATCAAGGGACTTAAAGGGGCAGCATGACCTGCAGCCCCCCCCAACTCAACTGGCACCCCTCAATCCCAACCCTCAA